>NW_022681461.1:16947787-17155287 GCF_009764315.1 Trachypithecus francoisi
TGTTGGAGATGGGCCTAGTGGGAAGTGTTTGGATCATGGGGGCAGATTCTTCATGAGTGGCTTGGTGCTATCTGTAACATAATGAGTGAGTTCTCACTCCATGAGTTCATGTATGATTTGATCATTTAAAAGAGCCTGACACCTTGTCTCTTGCATTTGCTCCTTTTCTCATCATGTGACAGACTGGCTCTTCTTTGCCTTCCACCATGTTTGTAAGCTTCCTGAGGCCCTCACCAGGAGCAGATTTGGCTTGCCTCATGTATGGTCTGCAGAACCTTGAGCAAAATAAACCTCTTTTCTTTATAAATTTCCAGTCTCAGTTATTCCTTTATAGTGATGCAAATGGACCAACATAGTTGTATACTATAGCCTATCACTCCGAGGCTAAAAACCCATACAACATGTTATTATACTGAATACTGGAGGTAATTGTAACGTATGGTAAATTTGTGTATCTAAACATATCTAAAAATAGAAAAGATATAGTCTATATGCGGAATAAAATATTAAAAATATGGCACATCTATATAAGTCACTTGCCATACATGGAGCTTGCAAGACTGGAAGTTGCTGTAGGTGAGTCAGTGATTGTGTAATGAATGAATGTGAAAGCCCAGGACATTATTGTATACTACTGTAGACTTGGTAAACATTGTACGTTAGGTGATGCTAAATTTATTTTTAAAAAGTAATTGTATTGCTTTTTTAAAATGTTAGGACAGCTACATTGCCTTTTTGTTGTTGTTGTTCTCATTGAGATGGAGTCTTGCTCTGTCGCCCAGGCTGGAGTGCAATGGTGCAATCTCAACTCACTGAAACCTCTGCCTCCTGGGCTCAAGCGATTCTCCCACCTCAGCCTCCCAAGCAGCTAGGATTACAGGCACCTGCCCCCATGCCTGGCTAATTTTTTTGTATTTTTGTAGAGACAGGGTTTCACCATGTTGGCCAGGCTGGTCTTGAACTCCTGACCTCAGGTGATCCACCTGCCTCGGCCTCTGAAAGTACTGGGATTACAGGCATGAGCCACTGTGCCCGGCCCATTGCATTTTAAAAAAGTATTTGCATTGCTTTATAAAAGATGTTAGGACAGCTACAATTTATTTATTCAATTGTATATTAGGACATTACTGTATACTACTGTAGACTTTGTAAACACTGTACATTTAAGTGACACTAAATTCATTTTTAAAAAGTAATTCCATTGCTGTTTTAAAATGTTAGGGAAGCTACATTGCATTTTTAAAAAGTAATTGCATGGCTTTTTAAAAGATGTTAGGACAGCTACAACATCACTAAGTGATAGAGATTTTTCAGCCCCATTATAATCTTATGAGACCACCACAGTATATGTGGTCTGTGGTTCACTAAAACATTCTTAGGGCGCACACAACTGTATTAGAAATCCAGCTCAATCTACAGTGAAGGAGTTGGATAGAAGCAAAGTGTGATAATCAAATGAGAAATAGGAACACAAGAGGTAATCCAGGTGAAAATTGGTTAGAGTTGGTTTTATCAAGGAAATAGAATTTGCCAAATTTTGCAACTAATAGAATACCATAAAAGTGGAAAAGAAATAATAAACTACATTTTATTTGGTTATTTTCAGTGTGAGTGCACTCATTATCCCAGAGGATAGACAATCTCTTTTTTGAAATGTTTATATGAAGCTGAATTCTATTCTATTCATTTGGAAACATATTTTTTTCTATAGAAACTATAAAAAGTAAACCAGTGTTTTATATAACATCCTTTCTGATATGTAAATACAGCTACACTATCATTTCTACATCTTAATTTTTTTTCCAGGTAAAATTGAGCCCAGGTTTAAATTTTTTCTTAAATGACATGTTATCTAACAATTTCTCCATCCTGACTATGTCTTTCTAAATAGTCTTATGTGTAAATACTTCTTTTAAAATCCAGTGGCCCATCGAACTCCAGTTGTGGGCTGGCCGGCATACAGCCCAGAAGAATAAGGTCCTCGGTTCTGAATACTGTCAGTTTAGTTGTAGAGCCTGAAATGGCATGATCTTCTTTCCCCCTTCATTTCTTCATTCCTTTGTTCTTTTGTTCATTCATTTTTTCTTCCTTCCTCTCTCCTCCCCTCTGTATTTTCCATTCTTTTTTGGGCAGTGGTTTCTTACTGTAATTGGTACTATGTAGAGTTTGCAGTGGTCTAACATCTTGAGGTTATATTGCATTGAAAGCATTCTCTTTTAACTTGTATTTAAGTAGTGATATTATTTTAACCTAACAAAGAACATCTCTATTATTTTGCAATCTCATGGCATCAATGTGACTTACATTGAGTTTTGATTCTTGCATTCACCCTATTAGTTATTCCTCATACTATCTACTCTATTTATTAAACCTTTGCTTATTTTCAAACAAATAATTTTCCCATTTACTGTATTAGTCCATTCTCATGCTGCTAATAAAGATATACCTGAGACCAGGTAGTTTAAAAAGAAAAAAGGTTTAATTGACTCACAATTCAACATGGCTGGGGAGTCCTCAGGAAACTTAAAATCATGACAGAAGGGGAAGGAAACACATCCTTCTTCACATGGTGGCACAGAAAAAGTCACCTTTGCTCCAGTTCCCATCAAGTTCCTCATCTCCATCTGAGACCACCACAGCCTGGACTTTATTGTCCACATTACTACCAGCACTTTGGTCAAAGCCATTCAACAAGTCTCTAGGAAGTTCCAAACTTTCCCACATTTTCCTGTCTTCTTCTGAGTCCTCTAAACTGTTCCAACCTTTGCCAAGTTCTAAAGTAGCTTCTATGTTTTCTGGTGTCTTTATAGCAGTGTTCCACTCCTGGTACCAATTTACTGTATTAGTCCATTCTCATGCTGCCAATAAAGACATACACGAGACTGGGTAATTTTTAGAGAAAAGGGGTTTAATTGACTCAGTTAAGCATGGCTGGGGAGGCCTCAGATCATGGCAGAAGGAGAAGAAAACACATCCGTCTTCACATGGCGCAGGAGAAGTGCTGAGCAAAAGGAGGGAAAGTCCTTTATAAAACCATCAGAACTTATGAGAACTCACTCAGTATCATGAGAACAGCATGAGGGTAACTAACACCCACAATTAAATTACCTCCCACCAGGCCCCTCCCATGACGCATCAGGATTATGGGAATAATTCAAGATGAGATTTGGGTGGGGACACAGTCAACCCATATCATTCCACCCATGACCCCTCCCAAATCTCATGTCCTCATGTTTCAAAACACAACCACGCCTTCTCAACAGTCCTCCAAAGTCTTAACTCATCCCAGCATTAAATCAAAAGTCCAAGTTCAAAGTCTCATGTGAGACAAAGTCCCTTCTGCCTATGAGCCTGTAAAATCAAAATCAATTTAGTTACTTCTTAGATAAAATCAGGATACAGGCATTGGGTAAATACACCCATTCCAAATGGGAAAAATGGGCCAAAACAAAGGGGCTACAGGTCCCATCCAAGTCCAGTAAGGCAGTCATTAAACCTTAAAGTTTCAAAATTATCTCCTTTGACCCAATGTCTCACATCCGGGGCATGCTGATGCAAGAGGTGGGCTCCCACAGCCTTAGACAGCTCTGCCCCTGTGGCTTTGCAGGTTACAGCTCTCATCCTAGATGCTTTCATCGGCTGCCATTGAGTGTTTGTGGCTTTTCCAAGTGCACAGTGTAAGCTGTCAGTGGATCTACCATTCTCTGTTCTGGAAGATGGTGCTCCTTTCTCACAGCTTCATTAGGCAGTGCACCAGTGGTGACTCTGTGGAGTCCACACCCCATATTTCCCTTCTACATTGCCCTAGCAGAGTTTCTCCATGAGGGCTGTACCTCTGCAGCAAACTTCTGCCTGTACATACATCCTCTGAAATCTAGCCAGAGGTTCCCAAATCTCAGTTCTTGACTTCTTTGCACCCATAGGCTTAACATCACATGTAAGCCACCAAGGCTTGGGGTCTGGATCCTCCGAAGCAATGGCCTGAGCTATACCTTGGCCCTTTTTAGCCACAGCTAGAGCTGAAGCAGCTGGGATGCAGAGCACCATGTCCTGAAGCTGCACAGGGCAGAGGTGCCTGGGCTTGGGCCATAAAACCTTTTTTCCCTTCTAGGCCTCCAGGTCTGTGATAGGAGAGGCTGCTGTGAAGGTATCTGACATGCCCTGGAGACATTTTCCCCGTTGTCTTGGTGGTTAACATTTGGCTCCTCATAACTTCTGCAAATTTCTGCAGTGGGCTTGAATTTCTCACCAGAAAATGTGTTCTTCTTTTGTGTTGCATCATCACGCTGCAAATTTTCCAAACTTTTATGCTCTGCTTCCTCTTGAATGCTTTGCTGCTTAGAAATTTCTTCTGCCAGGTACCCTAAATCATCTGTCTCAAGTTCAAAGTTCCACAGATCTCCAGGGCAGGGACAAAATGCCGTCACAGTCTCTTTGCATAGCAATAGTGAGGTTTACTTCAGTTTCCAACAAGTTCCTCATCTCCATCTGAGACCACCTCAGCCTAAACTTTATTGTCCATATCACTATCAGCATTTTGGTCAAGGCCATTCAACAAGTCTCTAGGAAGTTCCATAATTTTCCACCCTTTTTTGTTTTTGTTTTTGTTTTTTTTGTGACGAAATCTTGTTTGGTCATTCCGGCTGGAGTGCAATGGCATGATCTCTGTTCACTGCAACCCCTGCCTCCTGGGCTCAAGCAATTCTCCTGTCTCAGCTCCCTGAGTACCTGGGATTACAGGCACCCATCATCAGGTGCAACTAATGTTTGTATTTTTTTTTTTTTTTTAAGTAGAGATTGAGTTCCACCATGTTGGCCAGGCTGGTCTTGACCTCTTGACCTCAAATGATCTACCCTCGTGAGCCACCATGCCTGGCCCTTTTCCACATCTACCTGTCTTCTGAGCCTTCCAAATCTCTAGGAAGTTCCAAACTTTACCATATTTCCTATCTTCTGAGTCCTCTAAACTGATCCAACCTCTGCGTGTTACGCAGTTCCAAAGTGGCTTTCACATTTTCAGGTGTCTTTACAGCAGCAACACTCTACTCTTGGTAGCAATTTACTATATTTATCTGTTCCCACACTGCTAATAAAGACATATCCAAGGCTGGGTAATTTATAAAGGAACTAGGTTTAACTGACTCACAGTTAAGCATAGGTGCAGAGGCCTCAGGAAACTTGCAACAATGGCAGAAGGGAAAGTAAACATGTCCTTCTTCACATGGTGGCAAGCAAGGAGAAGTGCTGAGCAAAATGGGGGAAGCCCCTTGTAAAACCATCAGATCTCATGAGAATACACTCAATATCACAAGAACAGCATGAGGGTAACTGCCCCCATGATTAAATTACCTCCCACTGGGTCCCTCCTATGATACATGGGGATTATGGGAACTACAATTCAAGATGAGATTTGGGCGGGGACACAGCCAAACTATGTCAGTTGCCATGACTCTTAATTCTGTCTTCTGGAACTAATTACTTTCTGCCTTGTGTTATAGTTATTTTGAGATAGGACTTATCTTTCATAGATGATAATTTATTTGATATCAGAATCCATTCTGATTTATTTATTTTTATTCTTTCTATGGCCAAAAATAGGGTTTTGAAAATTATAAATATTTTGTTGAATAAACGAGTGGGTAAATAATTTTAAAGAAATAAAATGTTTACCATTTTTAAGTATTGTTTCTGTTTGTGCAATCAGCTTTAATCCATCCATCCTAGATTGAAAATCATTTTTTGATAAAATATTTAAAAAGAAAAATTGCAAATAAGTTGTTCTGATTTCCATCTCTCATTCATAAACATTTTTTCACCTGCCTCAAGTAATAAAATTTTCCTTATTCTAATTTATCTGAACATTGATTTATAAGTCTCAGGCCTATCGTTGATCATTCAGTTTATTTTGTCTTTGGCATGTGTCGTTTGAAAATCTAAGTGGTCCTCCTACTGGGCAGCAATATTAGTTTTTGGCACCCTTTTTTTTTGGCAGAATAGTATGATTTTTGTTGTTGTTGAAACATTTCTAAAGATTTTTAGTCTTCTCCCCTTTTAATATATATATTTTCAATTGCTTTACATATGACACCAGCATTTCCCTTTTCTTGGCAGGTAGATGTTCTTTACTAATGTTAAATAATATTACTATCATCTTCCAAGCTCTTCCAAGTTGTTTTTGTCAAATACAACTTTTTAATTGATCAAAATTAAGGACAGCAATTTATGGTTGCTTTATCAACCATCTGAAATACAAACTCCAGACCAAGAAAACATGTTATTCATATGTAGATATAGAAATATGTGTATGTATATCTATCTATCTACTCACCTATCTAAATAAACATCTTGTAATGGAGTGTGGCGACTAGCTTTGACCTCAACAACTTGTACCGTACTCAACCAGTAAATAATCTTACTGAAAGTAGGAGGAAGATGAAGGCATTCTTTATCACTAATATTATTTATTATTCTTCTGTAGTTTTGTAGCAATGCTATTAAAAGTAGAGATATTAAGGATAGGATCGGGAGATAAGCGCAATAAATGACAGAAAATGTTGTAGCTTATCTGGAAAACCCAAGACAACTAAGTGAGAAGCCATATAAATGCAGTAGTTTTGCTTGGAACATACAGAGCATAACAGTTTTTATTTGTCCTTCAAGTTTTAAAGTTTGATTTTACATTGACATAATAATAGTACATATTTATAGGGTACCACGTGATGTTTCAATACATGTATGCATTGTGTAATTATCAAATCAGGGTAAATAGCATACTCATCACCTCAAACTTTTATGTTATTTTCTATTGAAAACATTCAAAACCTACTCTTCTACTTATTTTGAAATATACCATACATAGCTCAAAACTTCTGAGCTTCATGTGCTTGAACGTCCATGTCTCTTTGAAGACTTCAGAAGTTTTCAGCATTTTATTAAATAAGTTTTCTGTCCCTATCTTTGTCTCTTTTACTTCTAGAATTTCATAACGTAAACGTTTGATCATTTAATGGTGCCTCATAAGTCTTGTTGGCTGTCTTCATTCACTCATTTTCATCTCTTTTTCTTTTTAACTCTAACTCGGTAATTTCAAAAGACCTATCTATCTTCAAATTCAGAGATTCTTTCTTCTGCTTGAGCTAGCCTGCTATTGAAGCTTTCTATTGTATTTTTATTGTGTTTACTGAATTATCTTCAGCCAAGATTTGTTTTTTATGACACCCATTTATTTGATAATTTGTCATCATATACTGTTTTTCTGATTTTATTGAATTGTCTTTATTATTTAGTGTCATGCTGAGTTTCCATAATATTATTATTTTACATTTCTTTCCAGGCAATTTGTAAATTGTTTGCTTTGATGCAAATTACTGGAGAGTTATGTCTTTAGTGTTCTTGCTTCTTCCAGTTTCTTGTGTTCCTGAATTCATATCCACACATCTGGTATCACCTCTTACAAACTTTCCAGAGTGGCTTTCATAGAGAATGTCTTTAGCTTGTAGGTAAGTCTTACTGCGGCAGTTGGGAAGGACATGATGACTCTGATTTTGAGTAGATCCAGTGATACAGCTGTGGTCATCACAGTAACTGTGGGTGCCCCAGTGTCCTAGGCTATAGGAGTTTGTGGCAGCAGTGGTAGTAATGTAGGTTGTTAAGGTCCTCAGTGTCAAGTGCTTTTGGGATCCTCCTATTCTTATTTTCCCCATTTTTCCCAAGGGGGTCCCTCTTGGTATCAGATCTGACATGGCTTACAGGCAACTATAGGGGCACTGGATCTTAGGAGGCATGTGCTCAGAGAATATGGAGTTGAGGTCACAGTCTCAGGGTCCCATTAACCTATTGTGGCAACTGGGTCTTGGGATGCAGGTTCACTCTATGAGGCAAGGGTGGATGAAGATTGGCCCCAGAGTTGGAGTCTGTGATTCTGAGGCACCCCCTAGCAGCTTTGGTTCAGGGGACCAGGTTTCAGTTTTGATTCTGACGCTGGGGTCAGGGGGCAGCAATGGCTTGGTTCAAGGGAAGGAGTGTTTTGGGGCTCTGAGCCTGGGCAACAGGGTAAGGCTGCAATTCAGGAATCAGAGCCAATAAAGCATAGTGGCAAACTGGGTCCAAGGGGTTGAGGCACCATATAGTGGTAACTCCGGACCCTGGGATTGTGAGACATGGCAGTAGGCCAGAATTTATGAGACCACTTTCAGCATCAGCCAGATCCTTGGAATGGTACATAACAGCTGTTACTTGGGCCCTGCTGGGCAGGGAACAGCACAGCAATGACTCCATTCTCCAAAGAGGTGGGTGTCTCAGCATCTCAGACTCTAAGTGAGCTAGTCCAGTTCCAGGAAAGTGGGGTACTAGGGTTATTTGACCTGTAGGGCAGAGTGCCTCAGCTCAGCTACTGCTGTTTCCCTGAGACATACGGTACTATATAAGCTTACTCCTCAGGTGTGTAGTTTTTCAGCTTAGCCCAAACACTTCATTCCCCAACAAGTGATGCCCCACTTTAGCTTAGTCCTGGGGACATGATTGCTTTGGCTGACCAGGGCACCTTTTCCTTGGGAGGCAAGGCACTGGTTCAGCTTAGACACCTGGGAACATGATTGCTCTGGGTGGCCAAGGTACCATTTCCTGGGAGTCAGGATGCTGCTTCAACTTAGGCACTGGGAAGAGTAGACTGTGACTGCTTTGGGTGGCAAAGGTTCTGTTTTCCTAGGAGACAGGGCACCTCTTCAGTTCAGGCACAGGGAGGTGGGACTGCTCTGGGCAATCCAGGCAGCATTTCCCAGGGATGCCAAGCATTGCTTCAGCTTTGACACACAGAGGCAGGGCACAGCAGCGATCCAGAGGCATAGACATAGTGGCTGTACAGCAGCTTGACCCCACAGAGTACAATGTAGCAGCAGCTCAGTGGTGGGGTGGTGGGCCACTAGGTGGAGGTGGTTCAGCCGCAGCTAAGCCTCAGAGATGGAAGGGTACTGTGGTCACTCAGTCCTGGAGAAGGACATACTCCAGCAATAGTTGTAATCCCATGATGGCATGGCACAGGAGACACATGGGCCACAGGGGGTATAGCACAATGTAGGCTCCTTCTCTGGAGGGAACACAGCTGTGTGGACTCCACACGGCTTCCTCAGCTAGACTTAGGGCCTGTGAAGGCTGCAGAGTCCTCCAGTGTTGAATACTGTATGTTTACAAGGTATTGATTGGGACAGCTGTTTACCTTTTTTACCTTTTCCTTGTTTACCTTTTCCCTGGAGTACGAAGTCCCTCCTGGTTCTGAGCTGATTATGGCTGGGGAATGGGGCAGTGGAGGCCAGCTGTTTCCTTTTGTTCTCTATGTGGCCGTCCTGGGTTTCTGTACTCTACAGGGTTACTGCTGCAGTTTTGATGTGCTCCAGCACTCTCCTTTAATTTTTTTCATAATAATGTAGCTGGTTATTTATTGTTTTGGCTGTCTTTCTGGAGGAACGACTGCCAAGGGCTTCTAGTTCACCCTCTTGTTGCCATCACTTCCTCCTTCACTCTTGAAGATTAAATTCACCGTATATAGAATTCTAGATTGGTGGTTTCTTTCTTTCATTGCTTGCTTTATCAAGCAGGAAAGAAGAGAGAGAAGTGAAATATTTAACTCCTGTAGTAATTCTTATTCTTTCTTTATAGGTAAGATGTTTTATTCTCCCCGGCTTCTTTCAAGATTTTTTTGTCTTTATATTTTCTGCATTTAAATATGATAGGCTGAGATACACACATATTTTGTTTGCCTTTTTTTTGTTGTTGTTTATTTTTGTATTTGTCATGTTTAGGGCTTCCTGAGTTTCATGAATTTGTGGTTGGTATCTGTCATTAATTTTGGAATGTTCTCAGTCATCATAACTTCAAGTATTTCTTCTGCTTAATACATTCTTTCTTCTTCTAGTAATTCAATTATACTTATAATTTTTTCATAATTCTTGGCTATTCTGCTTATATGTGTGTGTGCATGCATGTGTGTACATGCATGTGCATGTGTATGTTTTGTTCTTTCTTCTCTGTGAATTTCAGTTTTGGGAGTTTCTGTGGACTATCTTCAAGCTCACTGATTATTTCCTTGGCCATGTCCAGTCTACTGATAAACTCATAAAAGTCATTCTTAATTTATGTTACAATGATTTTTATTTCCAGTATTTTCTTTGAACATTTCCTTAGAATTTCCATCTCCTTGTTCATATTAGCCATCTGTTCTTGCATGCGGTCTCCTTTTTCTCATTAAAGCACTTAGCAAGTTAATTATGAATTATTAATTGATAGTTATTAATTATATTTTCCATGTCTGATAATTCCAACTTTGAACTTCTATCTGAATCTGGTTCTGATGCTTGCTTTGTATCTTCAGGCTGTTTTTTCTTGTCTTTGTCATGCCTTGAATTTTTGTTTTAAATTTGGACATGTGCTTTGTTGTATTATTTTGAAAGGTTTTAGTGTGAGTATTTATGTTAATCTTGCTAGGAATTTGGCTATGTTTAGTGTTTGCTGTAGGTGCCAGAGACTTTAAATTCCTATTATATTATTGTTTTTGTCTTCCCTTTTGACTTTGAGTTTCACTAAATTCAGAGTCTGTTTATTGAAGATTTTTCATCTAAAATCCACTATTCTATGCTGGATCCCTGTTGGTTTGACAGCAAGTTGTGTGTGGGAGGGAAGAGTGCTTGACATCTTATGATTAAATCTCCATCTTCTACTGTGTTTAAGCCTTCGTTATGGAGAATGCTATGTGTGTATTTCATTAGATTACACTTTATGAGGGGATTTTTTTTTTTTTTACCCTTTGCCATGTCAGATTAATGAGGGGAATTTTTTTTTTTAACCCTTTATCATGAAAACCTAGTTTCTAGAGGTAACATTTATAAAAGGGTGAGCACATCTCCTAAGGCTAAGGCTTTTGTAAGTTTCTCAATTACACTAGTTCACACTCAGCTTCCAGGCACTTCATCAAAATCACCATTTAAGTGCACCTACTAGTTTATGGCTCCAGTGGCTCGCTCCACATGAAAACACCTTACTTGTGACTCTGATTTTCCCATCTTCCCAAACTATAGGGTGTTGGTTTATCCTGCAAATTCAGCTTTCTGAAGGATTCATGAAAGTCATTGATCTTCAGTTTTTTTCAACTTTTTATTTTAGGACAGAATTTGACAGTTTCCAAGCTCTTTATATATTGAAGATAAATCTGAAAGTAACTATATATAAATAATCCTTTATATTTGTATCTATATTATTCAAATATATTATGGAAAAATACATTTTAATAAGATCAGACAAATACTTAGGTTGAATTTAAGAAAAAAATGCACGAAGGCCAATTCTTCCTAAGTGAATTTCTAAATTTAATACAATTTTAACAAAAATACCAAAGGTATTTTTGGAAGTGAATAAGCTTATTCTAAGATTCATATGAGAAACAAAGAAGAATGAGTATCGAAATTCTGAAGCAAATGCATAATGAGGTTGAATCCAGATTTACATAACAAATGTAAGGTAAGTAATAGGGTTGGATAGAATGCAGAATTATTCATTTATTCAATACATATTTAATGTGTGCCAAAAGTAGGTCATACACTGTTGTAAGCATCTTGCATAGTGGAGTGAAGAAATCAGAAACAATTATTTGCCCTCACGAAGCTTATATTCTAACAGGGGAAGACAGAGATCATAAAAAATATGCAAAATATCAATTATATTAGCTGATGCAAACTGCAATGGAGAAAAAACAAAGCAGGAAGGGGAATGATAAATGCTGGGGAGAGGATATAAAATATTAAATTGTGTGGTTAAGAAAAGTTTTACTGATGAAGTGACATTTGAGCAAATGTGTGAAACAAGTCATGGAGTATGACATGGAGATACTTGTAGATTTTCTAAGAACAGGAAACACTAAGTAAAAAGATTCTGGTGCAAAAAATAAATGCTTAGTATTATGTCGGTGCAAAAGTAATTGTGTTTTTTGCCATTGAAAGTAATGACAAAAACCACAATTACTTTTGCACCCGCCTAATAATCCTCAGAGTAACCTAAAGGTAAACTAGGAGTTGAAAGAACCACAGTGAAAATGCTAAGCAATGAGGTCAGAGAATTAGGAAGTAAAGGTCATCTGTAGTTCTGTAGAGAGTAGATCACTCTAAGAATGTTGACATTTCATCTGAGTTTGATGAGAACCCATGGAAAGAATTTGAGCAAAGCAGTGTCATAATCTGACAACTTGAGGGACGTTTTCTATGTTCTGAATTGGGAATAAACTGTTGAGGGGAAAAGTCAGAAACAAGAAAATGAATTAGGTTAATGTTATAATAGTATCAGTAAAATATGATTTTGCAATAGACAAGGGTAGTAGCAATAGAGGGAGAATGCAGAGGAGGTAGTTGTAAGAACAAGTAGTGTAAGTTCATGGAAGAAAGATCAGAAGTGAAATTTGGGGCTTGTAAAGTTTGAGATGCCTATGAGACGTTAAAGTAAAATGTCACATATGTACTTTCTTGTATGATTCTACATTTAAAGGAAAAATCTGGGCTGAGATGTAGATTTGGCAATGTTTTAGCATGTAGATATTTAAAGACATAAAACTGGTTGGCTAATGACAGAGTAACAAGGACTAAATCCTGAGACAGTCCATTGGTAGATACTGGAGAGCTTAGAAATAACCAGCAAAGAGAACTAAGAAGGATTTGCCAGTGAAGACAGAGGAAAACCAAGAAAATGTGGGAGGCTGTGTAATAAATAATTTTAACTGCCTTTATTCCAAGTTCCTGGGAGGGGATCTCTAAATCCTTGGAATTTCTGAAGTAATAGGAGTGTCTTTGTTATTCAATAATTTTTTTGAACAAAAACAACATGTTAGTCATGATGGGTCTCTACGTATCTTATGCCAATAAGATGAGTCATGACTGAAATGAGCCATAACAGAAACACCAACCATGTGATTAGAGGGTTGAGGAGTTTTGAGTTGAGATATCAATGCAACCTCTGATGAGAAGAGGAGGTTGGATATTGAATTAAACTGAATGGGTTAATGGTTCAATCAGTCAGGTCTATGTAATGAAATCCCAATAAAATCTCTGGACACTGAGACTCACATGAACTTCCTTTATTGACAGTACTCTACATGTTATCGCACACTGATGTTCTAGGAGAGTCATAAGTCCTGAGGACAAGAAAGCTTTTTGTTTGGGACCCTCCCACACCTTGCCCTATGAGCAGATTTCTTTGCATGGTAATGATTTGTATCTTTTTGCTATTAAATCTCTATTTGTAAGTACAGCACTTTCCTGAGTTCTGTCAGACGTTCTAGTTAATTATCGAATGAGAGGGTAGTATGAACTCCTTAATTTGTAGAGAGCAGATCAGAAGTGAGAGTGGTTTGGGGAACTCCAGTCTTGTGGCTGTGTCTGAAGTGAGGGTAGACTTACAGAGCACTGTATTCTTAACTGGTGCAGTTTGACATAACTATGAATAGTTGTATCAGAAGTCAATGCTGCAGCCAAGGGAAGAAAATGTTTCAAGGAGTAGGTAGTCATTATCTGAATCATGTTATATGAGGAATGAGAACGGAGATTTTTTTTTTTTTTGAGGCAGAGTCCTGCTCTGTCCCCCAGGCTGGAGTTGAGTGGCCGGAACTCGGCTCACTGCAAGCTCCGCCTCCCGGGTTCCCGCCATTCTCCTGCCTCAACCTCCGGAGTAGCTGGGACTACAGGCGTCCGCCACCTTGCCCGGCTAGTTTTTTGCATTTTTTAGTAGAGACGGGGTTTCACTGTGTTAGCCAGGATGGTCTTGATCTCCTGACCTCGTGATCCGCCCGTCTTGGCCTCCCAAAGTGCTGGGATTACAGGCTTGAGCCACCGCGCCCGGCCAATTTCTTTTTAACACATGGGAATTGTAGTTCACTTTAGGAAAACAAAATTTCATTGAGTTAAATTAGTAAAATTTTGATTTGAAAGCCTTCTATCCATAACAGGAGGACAGAAATTTTATAGACTACTCTTTTAAGAAGTTTTACTATCAACCAAAGGAGATGTGTGATTTTAACTGAAGGTAGATGTGCGATCAAGGGATATATTTTTCTTCAAGATAAGAGATTTCATAGCATGTTTATGCTGATGAAAATATATTGGAAGGACAACATAGATGACATAAGAAATAGTTGAAATAATGTCTGGGAAAATGTCCTTGGGTGTGCAGAAGGCATTAAATTAGTTGCTTTACTGTTAGGGTTGGCCTCGGAAAAAATACAGAAAATGCTTTCATAATAGCAGAAGAGAAGAAAGAGCATAAGCATAGATGTAGTCAAATGGGTAGATGTGGTAGTTTGAACTTATAGAGAAAGTCTCTTTTGATGGCCTCTATCTTTAGTAGAATATAATATAAGGTGATAGTGAACATAACATAAGAATGACTGAAGGCTTGAGGAGAAAAAAGCAGGTATGAACCCCAGTCTGCAGTAACGGCTCATGAAAGGATAGAGAGGTCATGAATTTAAAGTGAAATGAGTCAGCATGGTGACAGTGAGTAGTGATAAGGAGCATGGAGAATACCTGTTTCACAGAGTTAGAAGTGGCTAATAAACATGATAGCAAAACCTGTCATTACTTGAGAAGACTTCCAGGGAAGAAGTGCATTCTTGGGAGAATTGGGTTTCTCTTAAATGAATACGGTAAAGTGAACATTTAGGATATTAAGATGTTTGCTGATAACAGATTAATGTAACAGAAAATACATACATAATTCTGCATATGTGTATATGTGTATGTGCATGAATTCATTATGAAGGTATAATTTCACATCAATGCAGAAAAAATTAGATTATGTAATAAATATCTTGTGATAACATGGGGGGGTGAATCTCTACCTTATATTTTATGCCAAGAAATATTCATATGGATCAAATATTTAAATATGAAAAAGTAAATTATAAATTTGTTAGACAGAAATTGAAAAATAATTTTAAAATGGGTAAAACATTTCAAAATATTAACAAAAATGCAAGAATCATTATCTATTTTATTGACCAATTTTACCATTTAAGGTTTTAAAAAATATGATATAAAACATATATAAGATCACACCATTGCACTCCAGCCTGGGCAAAAAGAGCAAAACTCTGTCTCAAAAAAAAAAAAAAAAAAAAACTAGAAATACCATATGACCCAGCCCTCCCATTACTGGGGATATACCCAAAGGATTATAAGTCATGCTGCTATAAAGACACATGCACACGTATGTTTATTGCAGCACTATTCACAATAGCAAAGACTTGGAATCAACCCAAATGTCCATCAGTGACAGACTGGATTAAGAAAATGTGGCACATATATACCATGGAATAATATGCAGCCATAAAAAAGGATGAGTTCGTGCCCTTTGTAGGGACATGGATGCAGCTGGAAACCATCATTCTCAGCAAACTATCACAAGAACAGAAAACCAAACACCGCATGTTCTCACTCAGAGTTGGGAATTGAACAATGAGATCACTTGGACTCGGGAAGGGGAACATCACACACTGGGGCCTATTATGGGGAGGGGGGAAGGGGGAGGGATGGCATTGGGAGTTATACCTGATGTAAATAACGAGTTGATGGGTGCTGACGAGTTGATGGGTGCAGCACACCAACATGGCACAAGTATACATATGTAACAAACCTGCACGTTATGCACATGTACCCTAGAACTTAAAGTATAATAATAAAAAAAAGAAAAAAATAAAAATAAACTAAAGAACTAAACCCAAGACATCCAAAATATAGTTCACCCTGTCACTGAACTAGAATGTAAAATGTAAAAAACAAAACAAAACAAAAAAAAATAAGAAAATGCCAAAGGCAAATTGTAAAATGAAATTTTTTTTTTACATTACAGAAAATAGCTAATTTCCTTTATTAGTAATCACACGCAGTTAATAAAACCAATAACCCATATAAAAATGGGGAAAGAATATGAACAGCCAACTTATTTAAAAAATAAAAATGAAATGCAGACAGCTTTAGGCATATTACAAGATACTCTGTGACTCATATTAAAATTGCAAATTAAAACTATAAAATTCCCAATTTTACCCATCAATCTGGCAAAAATAAAAAAGTTTGATTTATCATTTTCAGGGAACAGATATTATACATTGTAGCATCTAAGTGTAAGATGGAAAACAAATGGACTATCCATTAATAGGAAACTCTGTTAAATAAGTTATGGTACATTATTACAATGGAATGCTAAAGAGCAAATCAAAAGAATGAGCTGAATTTTATATACTGCATTTAAATATAAAAAATTATAATAATAATTTGAAAAGGAAGTAATATTTGCAAAGAGTAATACTGTGAAGTAAATTATGAAAAGGGCTATTCAAGACTCAGTATATTTTATGTAATAGTCTCTTTGTTAATAAATCAAAGAAAAATATTCATACATACACAAACACATAAATAGGTATGTAGACAAATATTTGTGTAAAATGTGTAGGAACATATATCAATACTAATGTGTGCTTCTAAAACAGGGATTTGGAGTCTATGGCAGAATGGGAGACCGTTTGAATTTTATAACATATCTTCTTTTATATCCTATTTATGTTTTCCTCTTCAAAACTTTTAAAGAAATATTTTCAATTATAAAACAGCTGGAAACTATTAGCACACTAAGCAGGGAAGTTTCAAAAATATAAATAAAGTAATATTAACTATAAACAAAAACCCTTGGAATATTTAAAACATACTTGAACTAAATCTTAGATAATAAAATGTAATAAGACAGAGTGATTTCATGAGGTGGTTGAAGAATATTGAGGTAGACCTTTAAGAAGGAGGATGTAGTTTGGTTAATTCTATATTGGGTAAAATATTAAGTTAAGCATGTTTGCTAGAAGTTTTTAAAATCAAATAGAATGTATCTCCTCCAAACTGACATGAAAAAAATTTTAAAATTAACATGTCAATCAGGAAAGATAAAATGAATCACAATAGCAGTAAACAAAAGTCAGAATATATGATGATAGAAAAAATTTCAAATACATCAGTGACTACAATAAATGTAAATGCAGTAACTTATTTAAAGTCAGAGCTACCCATCCCCTATCTCTTTCTCTGTTAAGAAAAAAAATAAATAAACAAAAGGCAGTTGTATTGCTTTTGCTGTTAGAACCAATGTGGTTTTGCAGATTGTGACTTATATTTGGTGAAATTCCTGGTTTGCATATTTTTTCCTAGATATGTGTGTTCTGTTGCTTCAGTCTGTTTTGGCCTCAGCAGAAACTTAAAATGTGTGTCCAAAGGTCATGTTGTAGGTCACAACAATGTTCCAGAGTCTCTACCCTCCTCTGAATGCTTGTCTTTGCCATGTATCTCTGTAGAGCCCTCCCACTACTCTGACTGTGGCTCTGGCTTTGACTATGTGATTTCCTTTGACCGATGGAATGTTAACAAACATGGCCAAGGGCAGTCTTGGAAAGTGTGTACATATGGGATTTGCCTGCTTCTGCACTCAGCCAATATAAAATAAGAGCCCACCTGCTTGAGGAGGAAAGACAGGAACAGAGCCAAGTCACAGCAGTCATTCTATGCAAGGCCATCCCATATTAGCCAAAAGTCAGCCGTCCCCTATAACATGTGAATAATTCCCATGAAGTTGGATAAGAAAAATTATCCAATTAACCCACAGATTTGCTTATTGTTTTAAGTCACTGAGTTTTGACATGATTGGTTAGAAAACACTACGGTGCTAAAAGATGAGGCTCGTGGAGTTGGCTTTCTCAGTTAGTATAGAAAAGTGCAGTGGTGAAATGCCTGTGTTAATATGTTAAGAGACCTCATGCATCAATATAAACCAATGAACTCAGGGAAGTGAAACACAATTATCTCACTCACAGTCACTGAAGGACTGTTTTACAATTTTCTTCACCAAATAATCAAAATATATTTGACTTTTAAAAAGTATCAAAGGTCTAATAACCCCTGCTTTTCCATACTTCTATTAGAATCAATTTATGCTCCTTCAATTCTTTCTGTTCACCTGCTATGTAATTCTCATTTTCCAGTCTTATCCTGCTGTCTGACAGCTGCCTTCTCTTTTCTGGCTCTCCTGCCTCTGTTTAACCTGCCAACACCTTTTGTTTTCCCTTCCATGCATCAGGAAAAGGAAGATAACTTGGCATACCTGCCAGAGACTTATGACAGTAATATATGAGCAGGGTGCTTCACTGATGTCGTAGGATAAAACAGTACCCTCAAGAAGACAAACCCTCTGTCATTTGGTTTCCAGGGATACAAACATATCTAAAAATGCAGAGCTAAATACACTTTAAAATAAGAAATTCTTTTAATAATTGAAGTGTAGAAAATGATATAGAGGGAAAAACACGGCTTTGGAGTCAGACACTGCTGAGTGAATTCTGACAACCGTTTACTCCAGGCAAGTTACTTAACTGCTTGACTATCCCTTTTATCTTCTGAAAGATGTGAGGATTATATGAGACAGAATAGCTAAACTCCTGGCACAACCAGCATGTTTCTTCTCCTGTCTCTCTGGCTTCACCAACAACTAAGGCTTTTTTCATTTTTAACATTATTCCTAAATATCCCCCAAATCCTTCAGCAATTCTGCTGTGTCTCAGCCTCTTCAAACTGGTATTCATTCTGAGCCAGATCTCTTTAAGAGCAAAAGCCCTGTGGTTACTTGGACTTAACTGCCTAATAGGACAAAAGAAAGAGAAAGTTTTTATAAATTCTACTTGGATACATTTTCAAATTGGAATATTTTATCCTTCTCACATGAAACTAATACTTTCACTAATCATTAACAGTGTTAAATTCCACAACTTGCAGAAGAAATCTGGACGACTACTTACTAATTATGAAAACACTACTAGACACAGTTATGTGCCATAATGGGCTATAACTAATCCATTGGATTGATAAGCTTATGGAAGATGAGGATGGTCATATCCTGCAGGAACATCTTATGCGATGAGTATGTGACAAAGTAAAAAGTTCATATCTTGGTTGACTGATACTAGTTTTTCTAACTGCTTATTTTACTAAATTACCATCTATTTAAATATCATCTTGATTTAAGGTCTCAATTTGTGCAACCTGCTTCATAGACGTTGATGTGTGAATGTTAAAGTGTGCAATTCTTTTTGATCAATAAGGCAGCTTTCTTGTTCTTACAATATTCCATAATAGGACAATGGCAAAGAGGAACACGATCGTTTCAAATGAAGCACTAGTACTTATGCCACAGCCGAAAGGTAAAAACAGAAGCTACTATTTATTGAATGCTTTCGGTGTGCTAAGTACTCTGCGCACATTACTTTAATTTTAACGAAAACCTTTCATGGTAAGTATCTTTAGCCCATCTTACAGGGTGAAGGTACCAATAATTTGAGAATAAGTAAGTTTCCCAAGTTAAAAATAGAATGGCTATGTTTGTATACATTTGGCCGCAACATTATTAAACCAACAACAAAGTAACCATAATAACAATCACTCAGACCCACTTTTGTTGCACCCATCTGAAAATAATATTCCCACAAATTTCTCTCTCCCTCCATATTATAATCCTTTCATATCCTAGCCAATCTTAGATGCTGTGAATTTCTCCTCCTTATATTTCCTCCTCTCAGAATTCACCTGCCACTTTACCTTACTCATTTGCTATTTGTGTTATTCAGGCAAACTGCTTATGTTCTTCTTAAAGGGTTTTAGGGAAGAGCATTTTCATGTCAATGGCCAGGTGGAGGTTGAATATTAAAGTGAAGATGAGGAGAAGTTGAAGAATGGGATTCTTTTCAACTTTTCAAAGACATAAAACAAATAAGAAGATACTGGATTAAGAATCAAATATCAGAATATATTTAATGAATTAGAGCTTGGGTTGCCATCAAGAAGCATGTAAGTGCAACATCATGCTTTATTAGTCATCTTGTCCTTGGACAAAATAGATAGGAAAAATTCTTACAGTCCAATGTAACAAATTAACGAATCACTTTTAAGTATACTTTTGGTACATTGATGTTATTAAAAAGTGAAGGAACATTTAGTTCAGTCATTCTTATATGAAATATGAGAAAGAAAAAAGGTAGGAACTCAGACTTCCTTTTCATGGAATTAATCTTAAATTCCTCAGAGTTTTGGTTCCATATTTCTACATCTACAGGGAACAAAGGCAGAATAACATAAAAAATGTTAATTTCATTTGTTGCATGTTACTTTTTTGGGGGGTGCTTTGTAAAACTTACACCAGAGCACCATGAGTTTTCAGGAATTCTACAATGGTGTTGAAATCTTGCTCTTATCTAATAGTAATGATCCAAATTGGAAGCTGCCACCAGAGCATAATTCCTGCTAAATGATAAACTAGGTATTGGTGACATAATATAATATCTATGTATACCTGAAGCAGAAGACTTTAGCTTGTCAGAATCATCTTATCTAATGAAATCTGGAAACAAACTGTTCTGATAAGGAAACAGTTTTTATTTTATATCACTCCTCTATTAGATTTTCCTACCATTTTCTTCCCAAACATGGCCTGAATCTCAATTCTATTTCTCTGGAAGATTTAACCGGTTATGTTATAGCACTTTGTTTGATATTACACTTTTGTTTTTCTTTCCCTTCAGCATCCCATTTTCTCATATTCCCACCAATTTTTCCAGGGAACAGTTTCTGATAAATCACTTTTGTACGAAACCTTATCCCAGGATTTGCTTCTGGGGAACCCAAGTTGAGACAAGCATACATTAAAAATGTGAACACTTGTAATCATCAGGATAATCTACTTAGACTTTATTGAGTATCTATTTTTTTTTGGCACTCTCAAGGCACATTTTGACATGGTTTGTATTCTCTATACTAAAATTTTCCTGGAGTTGATATTTGAATATTTTTTATTCACTTGTTTCAAGTTGAGGTAACACATAGAATCAAATATTTAAAATTGCATATGATTTGTGCCCCGAAGAACTTTCCAGATTATTGAAACTAGTTCTAGTCTTTCAGAGATGCTTCAAGAGAAGCTAAACAGTTTAGCCATAATTGTAGAACTTAATAGAGGTAAAAGCCAAAATTAGAAGCTTTTTATTTTTTTTTTCCTAGCCAGTACACCGTGGTGTCTTCCTGTTACAGAATGAACACATTTTTTCCCCCTTTATCTGCCTTTGGTGGAGATATAGAACAGCTGGTCACCATCCTTCCCATTTGGTTAAAGAGTGCAGGAATGGATTATTATGGAAATCACTTCCTTCCCTCCAGTCTAGAAGGTGCTGACTCCACTTAAAGGAAAGAGCAATAGAGGGGAAACTTTCAATGCTGCTGGCCTGCTTCCATGTAGTCTGTGAATAATGGAGCTCTTTGATGTCTGGCACATTCATAACCACTGAACTCAGCTTTCCAGTCAACAGAAGAGCTATTTTACACTGCTTCTGATGTGATGAAATAACTTAACTAGACATGGTTAATCACATAGCTGGTGATTATGCCATGCAAGGAAAAGCCACTAAAGTAAGCTGACTGCCTCTATGAAGAACAAAGGAAAACTCCCTAGCAGGCATACACATAGCTGACTCAAGTGCTCTGGCATGACTCGGTTTTTTACCATCCAGATTCACTCTTACTATTTTAACAACATGAAACATAATCATCACTGTGTCCATGACAACTCTGCATACCTGCCTGACTTGCCTACTGCTTCTTCTGTACGACAGTCATAAGTTTCCTTCACTCTGTTCCAGAGATATCTGACTTTGATCATACTACCAGGCTGAAAACCAACCATAATTGGAACTAAAGCAGAGAAAGCTCTTTTGTAAAAGTGTAATTCCACTTAGGTCATCTGTTTATTGCTTTGCCCAAAACATCTAGATTTTCAGATGATTTGACTGGTATTATAAATGCAAATCCTATAATAAATGAGTGTCCCTATAGGTCAGCAGCATCAAGGGAAAATATAATCTGGTGAGAATAGCACTGACAAGTTGGTTTATTAGTTCAGCTGGCTTTAAAGACCAGCCAAGGTCCTGTTTTCAACTAGATTATTTATTTGCATCAACTATTTCAAGAAAATAAACAAACTGGATCTAGTAGAGCAGATTCTTTCTATGTAGAGGAAATTCTAACTTTTCCAACTCTAAATGAATGGCAAGCTAATGAAATACATACTCAAGTATTTACAAAAGCTTGACAACTAAACAAATCAATGGTCTTAAAATTAAACTAGAATTGTGGTATAGAATTACATTTTTCAATATAACCATAGACTAAATAAACAATAAGTTGTCTTTTAAAAACTTTCCAAGAAGTCTTTGGTGGACTAGCTAATGTTGGTTAAACATAGAGGGCACTATTATTCTAAAAATGATCCAAGGAACAATATAGGCCTAAGAAGGTACAGTTTCAGTAATTGGGATGCCAATTTCAGAAAAATTGTAGAGAAAATTAACCAGTGCTATGAAAATAATTGGGGTTTTGTGCTTAGGTGAGTAAGCTTTTAGGAGGTACTGTGACAAATCACTAAAAGCTCATTCAATACAAGAAACGCTGTATTTTTTAATAATACAAGAATTTGTTTAACTGTAATCAAAAATAAAATACCAGCAGACTATTAAAAGTTTAATTACAGGTGTTTTCAATGCCTACATTATGATATGGAATGACAAGGAAACTCATCAAGCATGCTGTGGTCTAGTTTCCTCATCAATAAACTTATGAGACTCAGTCAAAAATATTTATAGGATTCCCATTACGTACCGCAGAATTTAAAGTGGTAGGCCAAACAGGCAAGTCTTTGCCCTCTTAGAATTTATACTCTTGAACAAGAAATATAACAGATGTGTGGATATGAAGATAATTTCAGGTGGTGGGAACGTTTCTGAAGACAATTCTGTAATATGACATTACAAGGACCTGAGGAAGAAAGAGTTGCTTTAGTTTGGGTAATCAAGGATAATATTAGGAGGTGGTGTTTCAGTTGAAACCTGGTGGGTTTGAAGGAAGCCATACAAATACCTGGTAGGAAGAAATGTTTGGAGGAGACAATTCCAGCCAGCACTAAGGACCAAAGCCAAACAAAGGCCATGAACAATATCGAATTTATGATAGAGGCATACAAAGAAAGCCAGGAGAGTAGGTAAAGACAAGCATAATTGGTCAGGTCAGAGAAACTGGAAGAAACTAGATGTGTGGCATTTGGACTATGGTTTGGAATGTGGATTTGAGTCAGTGTATTGGGAAAGCATCAGAAGATTTTTAGCAAGAGAGTAAGACAGTACTTACATATTCTAAAGAGACCCCTGGTATTTGAAGTAGAATTGATTCTAATATAGCAAGAATGGAAGGAGTAAGACCAGTGAGGAGAATATTCGTTAACCGGGACTGAGAGTAAGATGTTTTGGATTAGGGCAGTTAGACTAGATCAGAAATTCTCCATCTTTCTTGTACAATGGATTAGTTGTCAGTCTATAAACGCCTCTCAAACTAACGTTTATAAATAAATCAAATTAAATGTAGACAATGAAAAAAACTAGTATATTCCAATGTAATCAGAATGTTTTTAAAATATGTCAATACATTAAATAAGCTTTCATGTAAACAATATGTTAAACTGTAAAGTGATATAAAATATCTGATTTATATTAATGAATACAAATCATTATATTATTGATAATAGCACTAGGTGCTTCTAATATTACTGCAGTTAGTGCTACGGTCATGATCAAAGAAAATGCTAAATCTTAAAGATGTCTAAAAATAAAGATGTAAATTTTCCCTTAGAAATTCACAAATTCTTGAACTTTCCCTCGCTAAATAATTTCTATGGAAAGGAACTTGCACTTGGTCATTCTAATTCATTTGCAAGGTAAATTATCATTGATAATGCTGGAGGAAAACAATAATTTCCTATGCCATTGGTCATATATTTGATCATGGCTGCAGTTTCCTCAGTGAGATAGTCTGGATATTTTTCTCCTCCAAATCTCAGGTTGAAATGTAATCCTCAGTGTTGGAAGTGTGGGAGGCCTGGTGGGAGGCGTTTAGATCAAGGGGGCATATCCCTCATGAATGGCTTAGCACCATCCCCTTGGTGATGAATTTTCACAAGATCTAGTAGTTGTTTGAAAGTGTGTAGAACCTCCCTTCTTGCTCTTGCTCTCTCTTATTCCACTCTGGTAATGTGAGATGCCTGCTCCCTCTTTGCCTTCTGCCATGATTGTGTTTCCTGAGGCCCTCACCAGAAGCAGATGCTTGTACAGCCTGCAGAATCATGAGCCCACTATACCTGTTTTCTTTGTAAATTACCCAGCTCCAAATATTTCTTTATACAAACACAAGAACGACCTAACATACTCAGTTTACACAACTTTTTCTTCTTCCAATGAACCCTTCCTGGGGATCTCAAATTCAGAGTAGCTATACCTTTTTTATCTCTAAAAAGAGTTTTGTTGCCTACAAGATAAACTCTACATATTTTTCACTTAACCAAGATACTGTGACTTCTCTTACAGTTAACTTCCACCATGGAGGCAACAGTATTAATATAATTCAATGTCAAAATTTAGATGTCAGGTGTGAACAAACAATAAAACCAGGGCTTTGCTATCCTATATATCCATTATTGATTTGAAAACATCATTTAATAGTATTAGTGTGTACATTTTTGTTGAATTGAAAACATTATTTAATAATGTGTATTAGTGTGTACATTAAGTAGTGTGTACATTTTTAGCTCCTGTTTTTGTTTTTTTGTTGTTTGAGATGGAGTTTTGTCCTTGCACAATGGCATAATCTCGGCTCACCACGAACTCTGCCTCCCAGGTTCAAGCGATTCTCCTGTCTCAGCCTCCTGAGTAGCTGGGATTACAGGTATGCACCACCATGCCCTGCTAATTTCTCCATGTTGGTCAGGCTGGTCTCGCTCTCCCAACCTCAGGTGATCTGCCCACCTTGGCCTCCCAAAATGTTGGGATTACAGGCATAGGCCACCACGCCCGGCCTTAGCTCCTATTTATATACAGAAATACTTTCTTCTATCTTAGCAGAAACAATGGGAAAAATCTGACTATGAATGAAATGTCCTATGTTTTGGTCTTGGATCATCTCAATTGTTTGATGGCCGTTGGCAAATTATATGACTCATCTGTTTCATCACTTAACAATCTAAACTTAAAGTGCATCTGCTTTATATCCTACCACCTCTAGGATTTTACATTTCTAAGGAAAACTAAACAGATTAAATAAAATGGAATACATTTATTCACACTATTGATATCATTATATGGTGTATTCCTCATGATTATTGTGTTTGTTCGATTATATTACACATTGAAGGAGAGTTCCAATTGTTTTGACAGGCTTGTAACTTTAATTAGCTCACAGATATTACATATGAAAGACACAAATTTTAATACTGATGTTTGTCTCTGAGATATGAAACAGTTTTCTCCTACATAAATTTTATGTAAATTTTGTTCAATACTCAATTTTCCTTTCCTATAATACTTCAAGCAACCATTGCTTTCAAAGTAATTTTCTAATAAATAATGCAAGAAGCATTGAGGGGGGGCGGAAAATTTGGGCTTTAATTATAAAAACAAAACGTGAAAATACAATAATCTTCTCTTTCTAATGTTAAATTTCATTTATGCATCTAGCCTTAAACACAAGTATGGGTCATATGCCCTATGCCCCTAAATCCATCAGGACCAACCTAATGAGAACCAGATCTTGTAAACCCATTGTTAACCATTTCAGTGAGCCATTTTGTCATCACAAAATCTAAGAGTCCATGACAGAATATATAAATTAGCTAATATGGCTAGTGTAATACGATTTGAGTGTTGAAAGCTAAATTTCTGTGACAGGTATCATAAAATGTCACATGGCATTTATCATGAAGATATACTCAAACTGTTTAGATAAACAGAGTTTTAAGTGTCTACTATCATTTTGGAAACTCAGGAAAGATGACCTCAATGTTTACTTTTTGGCCAAAATTGACAGGCATGTCTTCATCAAGGAGATAAACCCAACACCAATGTGAGACTGTTAATAATCAAGGAGTCTTGCATACCTACGTACCAGTTAATCTATTTATTTCTGAAGGAACATGAGACAAGATGAAAGGTATTACAAAGGACACATGTAGTTGTTTTTATTACATAAAGAGTTTGAGGGAATTGACGAGAAGGAAGTTTGACTATATTAATGTCATCTTTGACATAATATAAACATAAGATAGGAGGAAAATGGCACAATTGAACCATGATTCTTGGGAACAGCTACATATTAATCTAATTTCTCATTTTACAAGGCTGTCATCTTGGGCCGGTTACTTAAAGTTTGTCTGTGGCTTCGTTTTCTAATCTGTAAACACAGTCATGATGACAGTGACTAGCAGAACTCCCCATTAAGGAACAATGGAGTAATTCATGGGACAAAATGCTTTGCAATTGATTAGACACTAAATGAATGTTAGTTTTCTTCTTTTCAAAATAGTGCCTCTATTTGCTAGAGTTGTAGTAACAAATGGAGTTACTCCTTAATATTCAGGCATTATACCATAGTAGGATGTCCTGGATAAAATTCCTTTTTTGCTTGGTTTTGATCTTCCATATCTTTGTGTCCTCTTTTTCCACACCATTGTCTGTCTGCTTTCCTTTATTACTGTTTTATTTTCTGTTTTCTCAAACTGGTATGGCTTATACCAATCATATTTTTACTCTTCTTCCCTTATCACTGATATTTCTCCTTCCTCCTGCTCTTGTCTCCTTCTCTTTCCTGCTCATCATTGCTTTCCTTCTTCTCTTTGGTGCAGGTTCAACACTCATTTGTACTGTGACCTCATATGCCAGAGTGGGTTTAGTTGCATGCTTGTCTTTCCAGCCAATCTCAGCACACTTTGATCTTACAGCGACCTGACCAATCATGGCATTCCTTTGACTTTTCTCAATAGCTCTTCCAAACTTCTGCCCGCAAATTTTGCATTCTCTAGAATTCCATTTGTTTAAAGATGCCATTGTTTAGGTGCCAAATATTTGAGGTTTTGTTATATGAAAAAAATTTTTATATTTTAAATCAGGGAAATTTAACAATGCTCCAGTTGATTAAATAATTCTTAATAAATATACACTCAAGACTTAATGCAAAACAAGTTATATGAAAAAAAATTAAGCAAATGGCAAATATGAAAAAGATGCATATATTTTATTGCTTAAGAACATAACTTTTTTTAGTTCTGAAAAACATTTACTGAAATGCCCTCCCTCAGATGGTAAAGTAAGCAACTTAATAATTTTATAAAATTCATTTTTACCCGTCTCATGTGCTTATTTAAACTGTCATTATAATCAGGATGGAGAACTGTTGGTAAAAAGAACATCAGAAAATCATAACTTGGAGGGGGTGCCCAAGATGGCCGAATAAAAACAACTCTAGCCTCCAGCTCCCAGTGTGACCAACACAGAAGATGGGTGATTTCTGCATTTTCAACTGAGGTACCAGGTTCATCTCACTGGGGCGTGTCCAGCAGTCAGTGCTGGTCAGTGGGTGCAGCTCAACCAATGAGAGGTGAAGCAGGGCGAGGCATCGCCTCTCCTGAGAAGCACAAGTGGGAAGGGAATTCCTTTGCCTAGCAGAGGGAAACTGAACACACAACACCTGGAAATGCGGATAACTCCCACAATAATACTGTGCTTTACCAAGGGTCTTAGCAAATGGCACACCAGGAGATTATATCCCACATCTGGCCTAGAGGGTCCCACGCCCACAGAGCCTCCCCCATTGCTAGCACAGCAGTCTGAGATCTAACTGCAAGGGGGCAGCCAGGCTGGGGGAGGGGTGCCTGCCATTACTGAGCCTTAAGTAGGTAAACAAAGCCACCCAGAAGCTCGAATTGGGTGGAACCCACCACAGCTCAAGGAGGCCAGCCTGCCACTGTAGACTCCAACTCTGGGGACAGGGCATAGCTAAACAACAAGCAGCAGAAACCTCTGCAGATGTAAATGTCCCTGTCTGACAGCTTTGAAGACAGCAGTGGTTCTCCCAGCACAGAGGCTGAGATCTGAGAACGGATAGACTGCCTGCTCAAGTGGGTCCCTGACCCCTGAGTAGCCTAACTGGGAGACATCCCCCACTAGGTGCAGAACGACACCTCACATCTCACATAGTTGGGTACACCTCTGAGACGAAGCTTCCAGAGCAAGAGTCAGACAGCAACACTCACTGTTCAGCAATATTCTATCTTCTGCAGCCTCTGCTACTGATACCCAGGCAAACAGGGTCTGGAGTGGACCTCAAGCAAATTCCAACAGACCTGCAGCTGAGGGTCCTGACTGTTAGAAGGAAAACTAAAAAACAGAAAGGACACCCATACCAAAACCCCATCAGTACGTCATCATCATCAAAGACCAAAGGCAGATAAAACCACTAAGATGGGGAAAAAGCAGTGCAGAAAAGCTGGAAATTCAAAAAATCAGAGCGCATCTCCCCCTCCAAAGGAATGCAGCTCATCGCCAGCAACGGAACAAAGCTGGACGGAGAATGACTTTGACAAGTTGAGAGAAGAAGGCTTCAGTCGATCAAATCTCTCAGCGCTAAAGGAGTAACTACGTAACCAGCGCAAAGAAACTAAAAACCTTGAAAAAAGAATGGATGGATGGATAACTAGAATGATCAATGCAAAGAAGACCATAAAGGAACTGATAGAGATGAAAACCATGACATGAGAACTATGTGACAAATGCACAAGCTTCAGGAACCAACTCGATCAACTGGAAGAAAGAGTATCAGTGATTGAAGATCAAATGAATGAAATGAAGTGAGAAAAGAAGTAGAGAGAAAAAAAAAGTAAAAAGAAATGAACAAAGCCTCCAAGAAATATGGGATTATGTGAAAAGACCAAATCTACATCTGATTGGTGTGCCTGAAAGTGACAAGGAAAATGGAACCACGTTGGAAAACACTCTGCAGGATATCATCCAGGAGAACTTCCACAACCTAGTAAGGCAGGCCAACATTCAACTTCAGGAGATACAGAGAATGCCACAAAGATAGTCCTCGAGAAGAGCAACTTCAAGACACATAATTGTCAGATTCACCGAAGTTGAAATGAAGGAAAAACTGTTAAGGGCAGCCAGAGAGAAAGGTCGGGTTACTCACAAAGGGAAGCCCATCCGACTAACAGCAGATCTCTCAGCAGAAACTCTCCAAGCCAGAAGAGAGTGGGGGCCAACATTCAACATTCTTAAAGAAAAGAATTTTCAACCCAGAATTTCATATCCAGCCAAACGAAGTTTCATCAGTGAAGGAGAAATAAAATCCTTTACAGACAAGCAAATGCTTAGAGATTTTGTCACCACCAAGCCTGCCCTACAAGAGATCCTGATAGAAGCACTAAACATGGAAAGGAACAACCGGTACCAGCCATTGCAAAAACATGCCCAAATCGATGGTCTTTACCATCGATGCTAGGAAGAAACTGCATCAACTAACGAGCAAAATAACCAGCTAATATCATAATGACAGGATCAAGTTCACATCTAATAATATTAACCTGAAATGTAAATGGACTAAATGCTCCAATTAAAAGACACAGACTGGCAAACTGGATACAGAGTCAAGACCCATCAGTTGGCTGTATTCAGGAGACCCATCTCACATGCAGAGACACACATAGGCTCAAAATAAAGGGATGGAGGAAGATCTACCAAGCAAATGGAAAACAAAAAAAAGCAGGGGTTGCAATCCTAGTCTCTGATAAAACAGACTTTAAACCATCAAAGATCAAAAGAGACAAAGAAGGCCATTACATAATGGTAAAGGGATCAATTCATCAGGAAGAGCTAACTCTCCTAAATATATATGCACCCAATATAGGAGTACCCAGATTCATAAAGCAAGTCCTTAGAGACTTACAAAGAGACCTAGACTCCCATACAATAATAACGGGAAACTTTAACACCCCACTGTCAACATTAGACAGATCAATGAGACAAAAAGTTAACAAGGATATACAGAAATTGAACTCAACACTGCACCACGTGGACCTAATAGACGTATACCGAACTCTCCACCCCAAATCAACAGAATATACATTCTTCTCAGCACCACATCACACTTATTCCAAAATGGACCACATAGTTGGAAGTAAAGCACTCCTCAGCATATGTAAAAGAATAGAAATTATAACAAACTGTCTCTCAGACCACAGTGCAATCAAACTGGAACTCAGGACTAAGAAACTCAATCAAAATCGCTCAACTACATGGAAACTGAACAACCTGCTCCTGAATGACTGCAGGGTACATAACGAAATGAAGGCAGAATTAAAGATGTTCTTTGAAACCAATGAGAACAAAGATACAACATACCAGAATCTCTGGGACACATTTAAAGCAGTATGTAGAGGGAAATTTATAGCACTAAATGCCCACAAGAGAAAGCAGGAAAGATCTAAAATTGACACCCTAACATCACAATTAAAAGAACTAGAGAAGCAAGAGCAAAGACATTCAAAAGCTAGCAGAAGGCAAGAAATAACTAAGATCAGAGCAGAACTGAAGGAGATAGAGACACCAAAAAAACCTCCAAAAAATCAATGAATCCAGGAGTTGGTTTTCTGAAAAGATCAACAAAATTGATAGACCGCTAGCAAGGCTAATAAAGAAGAAAAGAGAGAAGAATCAAATAGATGCAATAAAAAATGATAAAGGGGATATCACCACCAACCCCACAGAAATACCAACTACCATCAGAGAATACTGTAAACACCTCTATGCAAATAAACTAGAAAACCTAGAAGAAATGGATAATTTCCTGGACACTTACACTCTCCTAAGACTAAACCAGGAAGAAGTTGAATCCCTGAATAGACCAATAGCAGACTCTGAAACTGAGGCAATAATAGCTTGCCAACCAAAAAAAAATCCAGGACTAGATGGATTCACAGCCGAATTCTACCAGAGGTATAAGGAGGAGCTGGTACCATTCCTTCTGAAACTATTCCAATCCATAGAAAAAGAGGGAATCCTCCCTAACTCATTTTATGAGGCCAACATCATCCTGATACCAAAGCCTGGCAGAGATACAACAAAAAAAGAGAATTTTAGACCAATATCCCTGATGAATACTGAGGCAAAAATCCTCAATAAAATATTGGCAAACCGAATCCAGCAGAATATCAAAAAGCTTACCCACCATGATCAAGTGGGCTTCATCCCTGAGATGCAAGGCTGGTTCAACATACACAAATCAATAAACGTAATCCAGCATATAATCAGAACCAAAGACAAAAACCACATGATTATCTCAATAGATGCAGAAAAGTTCTTTGACAAAATTCGACAGCCCTTCATGCTAAAAACTCTCAATAAATTCGGTATTGATGGAACGTATCTCTAAATAATAAGAGCTATTTATAACAAACCCACAGCCAATATCATACTGAATGGGCAAAAACTGGAAGCATTCCCTTTGAAAACTGGCACAAGACAGGGATGCCCTCTCTCACCACTCCTATTCAACATAGTGTTGGAAGTTCTAGCTAGGGCAATCAGGCAAGAGAAAGAAGTCAAGAGTATTCAGTTAGGAAAAGAAGTCAAATTGTCCCTGTTTGCAGACGACATGATTGTCTATTTAGAAAACCCCATTGGCCGGGCACGGTGGCTCAAGCCTGCAGTCCCAGCACTTTGGGAGGCCGAGACGGGTGGATCACGAGGTCAGGAGATCAAGACCATCCTGGCTAACCCGATGAAACCCCATCTCTACTAAAAAAATACAAAAAACTAGCCGGGCGAGGTGGTGAGCGCCTGTAGTCCCAGTTACTCGGGAGGCTGAGGCAGGAGAATGGCGTAAACCGAGGAGGCGGAGCTTGCAGTGAGCTGAGATCCAGCCACTGCACTCCAGGCTGGGTGACAGAGTGAGACTCCGTCTCAAAAAAATAAAAAAATAAAAAAAATAAAACCCCATTGTCTCAACCTAGAATCTCCTTAAGCTGATAAGCAACTTCAGAAAGGCTCAGGATACAAAATCAATGTGCAAAAATCACAAGCATTCTTATACACCAGTAACAGACAAACAGAGAGCCAAATCATGAATGAACTCCCATTCACAATTGCTTCAAAGAGAATAAAATACCTAGGAATTCAACTTACAAGGGATGTAAAGGACCTCTTCAAGGACAGCTACAAACCACTGCTCAGTGAAATAAAAGAGAACACAAACAAATAGAAGAACATACCATGCTCATGGATAGGAACAATCAATATTGTGAAAATGGCCATATTGCACAATGTAATTTATAGATTCAATGCCATCCCCATTAAGCTACCAACGACTTTCTTCACAGAATTGGAAAAAACTGCTTTAAAGTTCATATGGAACCAAAAAAGACCCCACATTGCCAAGACAATCCTAAGCCAAAAGAACAAAGCTGGAGGCATCATGCTACCTGATCTCAAACTATACTACAAGGCTACAGTAACCAAAACAGCATGGTACTGGTACCGAAACAGAGATATAGACCAATGGAACAGAACAGAACCCTCAGAAATGATACCATACATCTACAGCCATCTGATCTTTAACAAACCAGACAAAAACAAGAAATGGGGAAAGGATTCCCTATGTAATAAATGGTGCTGGGAAAATTGCCTAGCCATAAGTAGAAAGCTGAAACTGGATCCTTTCCTTACTCCTTATACGAAAATTAATTCAAGATGGATTAGAGACTTAAATTTTAGACCTAAAACCATGAAAACCCTAGAAGAAAACCTAGGTAATACCATTCAGGACATAGGCATGGGCAAGGACTTCATATCTAAAACACCAAAAGCAATGGCAACAAAAGCCAAAATTGACAAATGGGGTCTAATTAAGCTAAAGAGCTTCTGCACAGCAAAAGAAACTACCATCAGAGTGAATAGGCAACCTACGGAATGGGAGAAAATTTTTGCAATCTACTCATCTGACAAAGGGCTAATCTCCAGAACCTATAAAGAACTCAATCAAATCTACAAGAATAAAACAACCCCATCAAAAAATGGGCAAAGGATATGAACAGACACTTCTCAAAAGAAGACATTCATACAGCCAACAGACACATGAAAAAATGTTCATCATCACTTGCCATCAGAGAAATGCAAATCAAAACCACAATGAGATACCATCTCACACCAGTTAGAATCACTATCATTAAAAACTCAGGAAACAACAGGTGCTGGAGAGGTTGTGGAGAAACAGGAATATTTTTACATTGTTTTAGGGACTGTAAAGTAATTCATCCATTGTGGAAAACAGCGTGGTGATTCCTCAAGGATCTAGAACTAGAAATAACATTTGACCCAGTCATCCCATTACTGGGGATATACCCAAAGGATTATAAATCATGCTGCTGTAAAGACACATGCACACGTATCTTTATTGCAGCACTATTCACAATAGCAAAGACTTGGAGTCAACCCAAACGTCTATCAGTGACAGAGTGGATTAAGAAAATGTGGCACATATACACCATGGAATACTATGCAGCCATAAAAAAGGATGAGTTCATGTCCTTTGTAAGGACATGGATGCAGCTGGAAACCATCATTCTCAGCAAACTATCGCAAGAACAGAAAACCAAACACCGCATGTTTTCACTCCTAGGTGGGAATTGAACAATGAGATCACTTGGACACAGGAAGGGGAACATCACACACCGAGGCCTATTGTGTGGAGGGGGGAGGGATAGCATTAGGAGATACACCTAATGTACATGACGAGTTAATGGGTGCAGTACACCAACATGGCACATGTATACATATGTAACAAACCTGTACGTTGTGCACACGTACCCTAGAACTTAATAAAAAAATCATAACTTGCAAAAAATAAGGAAAAGTATATAATAGCAATTCCTAAAAGGAATATTGAAGTAATTACTCACATTGACTTAGAAAGTTCATGATAGATTTGCATGTATATTCATCAACATTTTATTCATTTGCAAACTGGACACAATGTAACTCAACTGTTATCCATTCTCACTCTCTCATTCTTTCTCTGTATTGATATATTTTATATTTAAATAACTGATCTACAAATTTCACCCAGGGAAAGAGCAAAAACATTTGGCCAGGCATAGTCACTCACTTCTTTAATTGCAGCACTTTGGGAGGCAGAGATGGGAGGATTGCTTGAGTTCAAGAGTTTCAGACCAGCCTAGGAAACATAGCAAGACCTCATCTCTACTAAAAATAATTTTAAAAATTAGCTGGGCATGGTAGCACTCACTTGGAGTCTCAGCTACACGGGAAGCTGAGGTAAGAGTATAGCTTGATCCCAGGAGTTTGAGGCTGCAGTGAGTCATGGTCACCTGGGAGTCAGAGCAAGACCCTGTCTCTCAAACAACATTGTTTTGAAGATCCCTACCAAGTAGTATGACATCATTTGTAACATTGAATTGTTACTGCACTGACTATAGCTGTAAAATCCAGTGGTTTGGTGCTTTATGAAATGTAGCTGAAGGCTCTCTGGGTCAGCTTCCTTTATAAATAGAAATGGGACAGGGAAGAAAATTACATTTATAATGTGTGTAGGAAATTTTCCAAGGAGTTTAAGAAAGGAAGGAAGGGGGAGGAAAGGAAGGAGGGAGAAAGAGAGGGAAGAAGGAAGGAAAGAAGAGAGAAAAGAAAAGGCTTTCTTCACCCTTACATTGAAAGTTGAAACCTAAGATACTCTAACAAAATTTAGATCTTGACATGTTGGTGTAAAAGTTGTACTAATTTGGAGGTGTCTGAGACTTTGATGGTGGGGCTCCTAGAGGAGGAAGATTGAACATGAATGCCATTTATGTGTCAAACCCTTCAGGAAATTTCTGAGAATCTGAGAACTGTCTCTTACAAATCACTCTATTCTTGACATTGGATGGAACCTGAAAATTCATTTGTTAGAAGTGAATTCTTTATATTCTTTATTTGAAGCTGTTATTCCTTTGTAAAGCATAACTTCCCCTAAGATGGAATCATTTATGCTGTTTCAATCACTTACAATGTGAATAAAAATAGCTAACATTTCATTTTGGCTAGAATAAGAATAGTCCCATGAAAGAGCATGCTACTAAATGAAGACTGGACAAGTATATCACTAAAGGTATTTATATTTGTCTATTCTCTCATTGCTATAAAGAAATACCTGTGACTGGGTAATTTATAACAAAAGAGGTTTAAGTGGCTCCTGGTTCTGCAGGCAGTACAGGAAGCATGGTTCATCTGCTTCTAGGAAGGCCTCATTAAGGCAAAGCAGGAGAAGTCATCTTACATAGCCAGAGCAGGAGCAGGAGAGTGAGCTGGAAGGTGCCACATACTTTTAAATGACCAGATCTCATGAGAACTCACTATCTCTAGGACAGTGCCACAGGGGAAGGTGCTAAACTATTCATGAGAAACCACCCCCATGATCCAACCACCTTCTACTTAGACCCCACCTCCAACTTTGGGGATTACATTTTAATATAAGATTTGGGTGGGAATGCACATCCAAACTCTATCATTTTCCAACCCTGGTATCTCTCAAATCTCACATCCTTCCTGTATTTCAAAGTACAATCATGCTTTCTAAATAATCTCTGGTCTTAACTCATTTTATGTGCAAAGTCTCTTCTGAGACAAGGCTAGTCCCTTCCACCTATGAGCCTGTAAAATAAAAAACAAATTTGTTATTTTTAAGATACAGTAGGAATATAAGCATTGGGTAAACATTCCTGTTCCAAAAGGGAGAAAGTAGCCAAAAGAAAGGGACTACAGGCCCCGTGCAGTCTGAAACCCAGCAGGGTAGTCATTAAACCTTAAAATAATTTCCTTTGACTCCGTGTCCCACACCTACGGCACACTGTTGTGAGGGGTACGCCCCCAAGACCTTGGGCAGCTCTGCCCCGGTGGCTTTGCAGGGTTCAGTCCCCACAGCTATGCCAATGGGCTGGCATTGAGTGCCTGCAGCTTATTTAGGCACAGGAGCAAGCCGTAGGTGAATCTACCATTCTGGGGTTTAGAGGACAATGGCCCTCTTCTCCCAGCTCCACTAGGCAGTGCCCATGTGGGTACTCTGTGCGGGGGCTCCAACCCCACATTTCCCCACTGCACTGCCCTAGTAGAGGTTCTCCATGAGGCTCAGCTCCTGAAGCAGGCTTCTGCCTGGACATCCAGGCTTTTCCATACAGCCTCTGGAATCTAGGAAGAGGCTCCCAAGCCTCAACTCTTGCACTCCGTGTACTCACAGGCTTAACACTACATGGAAGCTGCCAATGCTTATGGCTAGCACCCTCTGAAGCAGTGGATTGAGCAATATCTGGGGCCCTTTGAGCCGGAGTTGGAGCTGCCAGGATGTAGGGAACAGTGTCTTGAGGCTAACAGGGCAGTGGGGATCCTGGGCCTGGTCCAGGAAACCTAGACCTCTGAGTCTGTCATGGGAAGGGCTGCCATGAAGGTCTCTGAAATTCCTTTGAGGCCTCTGTCCCATTATCTTGGCTATTAGCACTTGGCTTTTAGTTATGCAAATTTTTCTAGCAAGTGGTGACTCCATAGCCCACTTCAATTCCTCTCCAGAAAAAAACATTTTTTTTTTTCCTCTGCCACATGGCCAGGCTGCAAATCTTTTAAATGTTTATGCTCTGTTTCCCTTCTAAATGTAAGTTGCCACTTTAAGTCATTTATTTGCTCCCACATATGAACATAGACTGTTAGAAGCAGTCAAGTCACAGCCAGGCACAGTGACTCACACGTGTAATCCCAGTACTTTGGGAAGCCAAGACCAATGGATCACCTGAGGTCAGGAGTTCGAGACCAGTCTGACCAACGTGGTAGAACCCCATCCCTACTAAAAATACACAAATTAGTTGGGCATGTTGGCAGGTGCCTATAATCCTAGCTACTCGGGAGGCAGGAGAATTGCTTGAAACCAGGAAGTGGAAGTTGCAGCAGTGAACCAAGATTGCAGCATGGCACTCCAACCTGGGTGACAAGAGCAAAACTCCATCTCAAAAAAAAAAAAAAAAAACAGAAAAAGAAAAAAAGAAGAAAAGAACCAGCCAAGTCACATCTTGAATGCTTTGCTGCTTAGAAATTTCTTCCACCAGATATCCTAGATCATCAATCTCAAGTTCAAAGTTTGACAGATCCCTAGGGCAGAGGCAAAATGCAGCCAAGTTCTTTGCTAAAGCATAACAAAGTGACCTTTGCTCCAGTTCCCAGTGAGCTCCTCATTTCTATCTGAGCCCTCCTCAGCCGGGACTTCATCGTCCATATCACTGTCAGCATTTTGCTCACAACCATTTAACCAGTCTCTAAAACAAGTTCCAAACTTTCCATTATCTGTCTTCTTCTGAGCTCTCCACTCTTTCAACCTCTGCCTGTTACCCAAACCCAAAGCTACTTCACATCTTCAAGTATTTTTATAGCAATGCTTCACTCCCAGTACCAATTTTCTGTATTAGTCCATACTTGCATTGCTACTATAGAAATACCCAAGACTGGGTAATTTATAGGAAAAAGAGGTTTAATTGACTTATGGCTCTTCAGGCTGTACAGGAAACACAGCAGCATCTGCTTCTGGGGAGGCCCCAGGGAGCTTTTACTTAAGGCTGAAGGCCAAGCTGGAGCAGGTACTTCATATGGCAAAAGCAGGAGCAAGAGATCGAACAGGGAGGTACCACAAACTTTTAAATGACCAGAACTCATGAGAACTCATTCAGTCTCATGAGAACAGTACCATGGGGGACGGTGCTAAACCATTCATGAGAAATTTCCCCATAATCCAATCACCTCCCGCAAGCCCCACCTCTAACATTGGGGATTACACTTCAGTATGAGATTTGGGCAGGGACACACATCCAAACTATGTCAGCGTTTGTAACAGATTTTCTTTTTTTTTTTCTTTTTTAAACAGTTTTCCCCATGAAACTATTGAATTCGTATCATATTGATCTGAAATCTATATTTCCGTAGTTTTTTCACTAAATATCTAGTAAATTTTTATTAATGCCAAGTCATTCTTCAATCATCTAGAGATACCAAATATACACACAGCATTATGAATTTTTAAAAATTATATATATTAACATAATACACAGGTGTTAATTCACTCAACCTGCTTTCAGTAAGTCGTTACAGTAGTTCCCACTTATCCTCAGTTTTACTTTCTGTGTTTTCAATTACTCACAGTTAAGTGTGGTCTGAAAACAGTAAATGAAAAATTCCAGAAATAAGCTTTAAATGCTATATCACAATGCCTCTCTATGTAATTTATCTCACCATGTAAGTATTTTATATTCTCACATCATCACAAGAATGGTGAGGATAGTACAATAAGATATTTAGAGAGAGACCACATTCATATAATTTTATTATGGTTTGTTACAAATTTTTAATTTTATTATTGTTAATAGTCTCTTACGGTGCCTAATTTTAACTGCAGCAATCTCATAGGTATGCATGTATAAGAAAAAAAAAACACAACATATATAGGGTTCAGTACTATCCGCAATTACACTCATTCACTGAGTGTCTTAGAACATATGCCCTACAGATAGGGTGAAGGGGCTGTGGTAATGAGTTTCTAATACATGCCCATTAATGGTCTAGGTGCTAGAAATATTGAATTGACTAGTAGAGGAAATTTCCCTTCTTTGATGGGGCTTATTTTATTTTTTGAGAAATAGGCAAAAAATAAACATAAGATTATAGAGAGAATTGTCACATGAAAAAATGGGGTTTGAGATCATGGAATAACTGAGGGAAAGTAGACATTTCAGATATGAACTAAAAGAAGAAACCAACCATACAAAAATTAGAAGAAAGCATATTTCAGCTAGAGGTAGAAAGCTCAGAGACATGAAGGAGTCTAGTCTGTTGAAATAAGAGCTACCTATGCCATAAGGCTTCATCAGAGTGAGCTAGAAGGAGAGCAGGATGAGTTTAGTGGTGATATAGACAGCAGCCAGATGAGGAAGGGAATTATGGGTTGTGGCATGAAGTTTGTGTTTTAAGAGTGAGAAGAAATCATCGTAGAGGTTGTAAGCAAAAAAGTGACAAGATAAAATGTATGCTTTCAGATTTGTATTCTGCTTGAAAAACAAACGATGTGTATTCTGTGTTTTGAGTCCACTGCTTTGGGTCGCTGTTTGTTAAATGCCTTTTAAAAGACCATTGCCAATTTCAATCCTGCTTAAGGTATAGAAAGCTACAAAAGAACATCCCTCCTATCTTAACAAGGAAAAGGTGGATAATTTAGAAAAGCACACCATTCTTGAATTCATCAGAAACTTGAGATTACAAGAGATTCAAGCAGACTTAATTCCAAGGAGTAACAATCACCTTCAAAGAGATATTAGACTGCTGGGCTATTTAATCTTTGAAAGAACATGGAGGGGAGAGATGACTGCCAAATAAGTGGGTAATAGCTAAAATCGTAATGCAATAGAAGAGGCTGACAGCGAGCTAGCACATTTGTTTAGAAGAACTGAGAGCTACACATGCGAAGGTAGTTCTCACTCACTCACAAAATCTTCATGGGACTCATAAAAGATGGGTCCAAGGCAGGAGAACAGAGTGAGCCCTCTTTGGTGGCACACATATGAAAGAGGTTTTTTGCTACCACTGAGGGACAAATATACACTATTAATCCACCAGACCCTACTTTTATGAGAAGCAAAATCCTAAGCCATTGAGAAGGGGGCAGCATATCTCCCACTCATACGACTGCTGGAAAAGGGCACAAACAAAACTATTGGAGGAAGGGTAGAAAAAGAGTAGAAAACACTCCTTTTTGCCTGCCAAACCAAAGCAAAGAGTCACAGCTTCTGGCAGAAGGGTAGAAACAGAAGTTCCTCTAGGGACAAGAAGTTTGAATGATATATAGCAGCATTTGCTACTGCTGATGGAGGGGCAAAAAATCTTTCCTGCCCAAGACCTGTGAATGATACATAATGGAGTTTGCCTGTTACTGGAGGAACAGGAAGGAATAATAAAGAGATGCCATTTCCCATGCTTAGACACAAAGACTCTCCAACTGAATCTCCACCAGAAGAATAGAGAAATTCCCTGCTCCTATCACAAGCTTAACATAGGCTGCCAAGCAATACCAATGTAGCAGTATGTGTGTTGAGTGGGTATGGCCAGTAAGAAGGTAGAGAATAGGTGTTGGATTTTGTCAAATGCTTTTTCGGCATCTATTGATATAATCATGTGACTTCTTTTCTTCTCTAGCCTGTTGATGTAACAGATTACATTAAATGATGTCCAAATGTTGAAACAGCTTTGCCTACCTGGGATTGATCATGGTATATAATTCTTTTTATACATTATTTGACCTAATTTGCTGATACTTTGCTGAGAATTCCTTGCATCTATATACATGAGAGATGTTGGTCTATAGGTTTTTTTTCTTGTAATGTCTTTGATTTTGGTATTATGGTAATTCTGGTCTCATGAGTTAGAAAGTATTCCCTTTGCTTCTACCTTCTGAAAAGGATTGTGCAGAATTAATATAATTTCTTCCTTACATGTTTGATAAAATTCACCAGTGAATCCAGATGGGTCTGGAGCTTTATGTTCTGTAAGATTATGAAATATTGATTCAATTTCTTTAATATGGGCCTATTTGGATTGTTTATGTCTTCATGTGTGAATTATGGCAGATTGGGCCTTGCAAGGAATTGGCCTGTTTCATCGAGGTTATCGAATTAGTTGGCATAGAGTTGTTCATAGAATGTCTTTATTATCCTTTTAATGTTCATGAGATCAGAAGTGATGTGACTATTTTTGATGTTAGTAATTTGTGTCCTTTCTTTTCCTCATAGATTGACTAGAAGAATATTGATTTTCATGATTTTTCAAATAATTAGCTTTTAGTTTTGTTGACTCTCTTGATTTTCTGGTTTCAATTTTATGAATTTTCCCTCTGGTTTTTATTATTTATTTTCTTCTACTTACTTTGGATTTATTTAGTCTTTTTTTATTTGCCTAAGGTGGAAGCTTAGATTATTTATTTTAGAGCATTCTTCTTTTCTAACATACGCTTTAAGTGGTATAAATTTCTCTCATTACCACATCTCACACATTTTGATAAGTTATGTTTTTCATTTTCTGTTAGTTCAAAATATTTTTAAATTTTTTCTTGAGATTTCTTGTTTGACTTTTGTATTACTTAGAAATGTGCTATCTAATTTCTAAATATGTTAGAACTTTCCAGCTCTTTTTGTGTTATCATTTTCTAGTTTAAATCCATTTTGGTCTGAGAGCAGACATTATATGATTTCTATTCTTTTAAATTGGTTAAGATTTTTATGTCACTCGGAATATGGTCTCTCTTGGTGAATGTTCCACAGGAGCTTGAGAAGAATGTATATTCTTCTGTTGCTGAATGAAATAGTCTACAGATGTCCATTGTATCAAGTTACTTAATAGTGTTGTTGAGTTCAACTAGATCCTTACTAATTTTCTGCCTGCTTGCTTTGTACATTTCTGATAGATGGGTGAGATAACTGCAAAAGTAAAATAAAATAGGATATACAAGAACTATGAGACAACTACAAAAGGCAAAACATACATACAGTGGAAATTCCAAAAAGAAAAATCCACATGGAACAAGATAGCTAGAATGGGTTCAAGTTGGATATTCCTTCTCTCCCAAATCAGTTAGACTCTGTTAAAATCTCAATAGATTATGCTCTGGTTACGGTTTCTCCTGAAGGCAGACCTGGTTAAGAAGAATGGAATACTTTGACATATTTGAAAGTTGTTTCTTTTCCCCTCCTGGGTCAGAAGCACAATGAAATGCTTTTCTGAAATTCATTGTGAGGACCTAGCAGAGTTGCTGCTGGAGGCAAAACTCATAAGAGTGATCACATATGAAAGAATTTTCTTCTTTCTAAAAGCTAAATATTCATACACACACACACACACACGTATACACATACATACACACACATGTATACACACACACACACACTTTATTTTCTTTATCGCTTTATCCACTGGTGGACATTTAGGTTGTTTCCACATTTTGGTTATTCTGTATAATGCTGCAGAGAACATGGGAGTGTAAATCTCTTTTCAAGATCCTGATGTCAATTCTTTCAGATAAATACTCAGAATTTGAATTGTTGAATCATATAGTACTTCTATTTTTAATTTTTGTGGAATCTCCATGCTGCTTTCTATAGTGGCTGCAACCTTTTATATCCACACCAACAAACTACAAGTGTTCCAATTTCTCCACATCCTCATTCACATTTGTTTTTACTCTTTTTTCATAATAGCTTCCTAACAGGTGTGAGATGATATCTTATAGTGGTTTTGATTTCCATCTCCCTGATGACTAGTGATGTTGAAAACCTTCTCACGTACTTATTGGCAATTTGTACGTCTGTTTTGAGAAGTGTCTTTTCAAATCCTTTGCCTGTTTTTAATTATGTTGATTATTTTCACTATTGAACTATAGGAGCTCCTTACATATTTTGGATATCAACTCCATATCCTATATATGCGGTTTCCAAATATTTTCTCCCTCACATTCTGTAGGTTGTCTTTTTACTATTAGTTGTTTCCTTTGATATGCAGAAGCCTTTTAATTTTATATAGTTCCACTTGTCTAATTTTTCTTTGTTGCCTGTGATTTGGGGGTCATATCTAAGAAGCTGACAAGATAAAACTCATGAAGCATTTTTCCTATGTTTTCTTCTAGGAGTTCTACAGTTTCAGGTCTTATGTTTATGTCTTTAACCCAGTTTAACTTGATTTTTGTGTATGGTGTAAAATAAATATCTTGATTTCATTCTTTTGCATGTGGACACTCAGTTTTCCCAACATCATGTGTTGAAGAGGCTATCCTTCCTCCATTGTATATCGTTGGTACCATAGTAAAACATCAGTGGTTTATATATGCATGGATTTATTTCTCGTGTTTTTATTCTGTTCCATTTGTCAATATGTCTGCCTCTATGCTAGATAAAAATAACCTTCAATAAAACACCAGCAAACTAAATTCAACACCATAGTAGCCTTTCATCATTCATCACTACTAAGTAGCCTTTATCCCTGGATGCAAGGGTCGTTCAACATGTGAAAATTAACGTGATAGACCACAGTAATCACATAAAGGAGAAAAACAACATGATAGTCTAATTAGATTTTTTAAAAACCCAGCATTTGAAAATATTCAACACATTTTCATGACAAAAAGTCAACAAACTAGGAGGAGAAGAATTTACTTTAAGATGAGAAAGAACATACATAAAAAGACCCCAACTAACATCACACTCAATAAAAAAAAAACTGAAAGCTTTTCCTCCAACATCATGGAACAAGGAAATGATGCCCACATTTGCCTATCCTATTCAACATAGTACTAGAAGTCCTAGCCTGATTAAGCAGAAAAATAAATAAAAGAAATGTATAAGTCATAAAGGAAGGAGTGAAATCATATCTATTTGAGATGGTATGATCTTAAATGTAGAAAATCCTAAAGATTCCACTGTAAAAATCTATTGTAATAAACAAATTCAGTAATGTTGCAGGGTGTAAAGTATACAAAAATTGGTTGTGTTTCTATACACAAACAATAAGCTATCAAAAAAAGAAATTAAGAAAATGATCCCACTTACAATATCATCAAAAGAACAAAGTACTTAGAAATAAACTTAACTGAGAAGGTGAACAACTTGCACACTGGAGATTGCAAAAAAGATTCATGAGTGAAATTAAGGAAGACACAAATAAATAGATATCCTATGTTCATGGATTAGAAGACTTAATATTGTTAAAATGTTTATACTACCCAAAGCAATTTACAAACTCAGTGAAATTCCTACCAAAATCATAATGGCATTTTTTAATAGAAATAGAAAAATATTCTAAAATTCATATGGAAGCACAAAGGATTTCAAATACCCAAAACAATCCTGAGAAAGGAAAACAATGCTGTAGATATCGCACTTCCTGATTTCAGAAGACATTACAAATCCACTGTCATCAATTCTTGATGAGATCATCTTTGGTTGTACAAAGAATTTTAAATCTGAGCACCGGGCTATCACTTGAAGATATTTTAAGTACTGACATTCTCTACCTGACTTGATGGATTAATTGGAATGTTTAATGTTATCAATAAATGGAATATCATAAGAATCATTTTCTAAATCAAAGTGATTTTTCCTATGAAAGCATTATATATGTATGTGTGTCTCTATACATAGACATATATACATATACAAACATAATCTGGAGATTGTGTATATACATATAATCTCCTGATGAAGGGAATATTGTGAACCAGGTTTCTCTTTCTCCTTTCACACCCTTGGATAATATCTACTCCTGACATCTAAAGGATCCAATATCCTCATAGTCATACCTTAGGTAAGGAGCAAGCAAATGAAGTTAGGAGAAAACAGTCAAAGAAAAAGATGAAGACCTCATGTGGCCTATCAATGTCAGATTAGAGGAAAAAACAAGAGCAAAGGCGAGTCAACTAGTATTTGATGTTTAAATTCATAAGGAAGGGCTCAGATTTGTACTTTCATGACCAAAAATTACAGCTTTCTGAATAGGTGGCCTTTAAGATATTTTTTAAATAGGTAGATTAAAAGAGTTGATAAAATTTTCAGGACTTAGTGACCATGTTGTATCCGTAAAGTCTAATTTTAGCCTGAAATTTGATGGGATTCTGCCCATGATTCATACCCTGACAGGAGTCTCTGACCTTTTAAAGCTCCTGACAAGTACCTGAAATCATGCTGTAATACTTTAAAGTTCCATTCAGTAATAACTTTTATGTTTCACTATTAGAGAAATCCTGGATTTTTACTAATACAGATTTATTTCTGTAGCTCACATAAAAAACATATTCCTCTGGAGAGGTTAAATATATATTTAAGTATTTTATTTTAATATTTAATAATATTTAAATATATATATATATATAATACATGGTTTTAATATTCCCAGTAGATTTGCAATGCAAGTAGTATCATTCTTACGTATAAAATGAAAAAAAAAAAAAAAAAAAACCAGAGGGTTGGATTTCATTAAAATCATCTTCCTTAGATCACATACATAGAAAAAGACAGAATCTGAATTAGAAAACAAGGATGTCTAAATAAGAAGAAAGCCTGTGTTCTTATCACTCCGTTCCATTACTTCTCATACCAAAAAAATCACATTAAGTCTTAGAGTTTGCTTCTTTCTCCAAGCTTTATATAGCTTTAGAAAATGGACTATTAGATGTACTCCTATGTCTTTTACTCTGGCTACATGTGTTGTTTATGCTGTAATTTTTCTGCTTTATCCTTGGCATGGTGAATTTTTATTCTTGGTTTCCTGTGATAACACTGTGTTCCAGATTTTTTCTTTTTCCTTTTTTTGCTATTTGTTTATTTTGGTATGGAAACATCAGACACAAAAAGCTGAACAATATTTCTTTCTTCATGGCCTGATAACATCATTCCATTATGCAAGGTCCCTAAACTGTTTTATATATTTTTAAAATTTCTTTATTTTATCCTTATTCCTTTCTCTCATTTTCTGCCCAAGGAACTATTTCAGTTGTTATGTCTTTTCTTCTTATTGATGTACATATCTTATATGTGGTTTTGTTTGTATATTTTAAAATACATTATAGGTCTTGTAATGTTCTAATTCTGTTTTAGTTTTTAAAATGTACGGATGTGTGAATATCTAGTCCACTGCTTCTAGCTTTTGAAGAGTATTCCATAATTTTTCAGTGACAAATACTTAGTTTGTCTTCAAATTTTCACTGCCATAAGCAATGTTGCAGTATTGCCACACATTTCCCCACAGAAATCTTAGTTAAGAATGGGGTTGGGCAGACTATTCTGGACCATATGCTCTGAAATAAGTTTTTTAGATCACAGGTTATCCATAACTTAACCTAGCAACCATCTCTCCAACCAGCAGTGCCCAAGGATTCCTGTACCTCTAGGTTTCTGTCAGCCCTTGTCATCAACCAGCTTTACATCTTTAATGAGTTTCAAATTCTGTTTGTCTTTCCTTTGCATTTATCTGTGTACTAATGAGTGTGATATTCTTCACATAGTTATTAGCAATATAGATTTCTTCTCTTCTGGTAATTACCAACTACCACATTATAATCTTTGTCTATTTCTCCATTTGATTGCCTTATTTTTTGTGTTTGTTTTTAAGAGCTCATTATATATTCCGGATAGTAATTCCTTTTTGTTTTTAGGCATTGTAAATATTTTCTTCCAATATATTATATTTGTCAGAGATGTTCCTTATTGAATAAAACACTTTAACGAAAACAATCAGAATTTTTTTTGCCTTTTGTGTTGTAGGTTTTAAGAAGTCCTTTCTCAACTGTAGATCCACGAAGACATTCCAAATATGAGCCTGTATTATTTATAATTTGCCTTTTAATATTTAGGCTTTTAGTGCAGAAGAAGCTTATGTTTGAATATGTCGCTTGATATATTTTATATTTTAAATATTTCATATTTTTCACTTCCTGAGATAATACTATCTACTGATTTCCTTTTCCATTTGTTTCATCACCTTTATTATACATCAAGTTTTTACATATGAATGGGCCTGTTTCCAATCTCTATTCAGTTAAAGATGAACTTTTATATCTCCAAGTATCTTGAACAATCCTTATTATAGAGAATTATTCAAGAATATTGAAATAAATTTATTCTATGGAGCAGTGCTATTGTGAATTTCTACTGAAATATTTTCACACACCCATATCTCCAAAATTTTAACTTTAGAGAGATTTAAGAAATGTAGTTGATTTGAGGGCATTTCTCTGATCTGCCACTGATGAGAAAACGCAATGTAGGATTATTCAACATCCTAAAAGAGATCATCCCTAACGTTTTGTACCATCCCCAAATTCAGTTTCTATGATGGAAGGCAAAATGTATTTGAATGAATGAGGTAGTAAGTATAGTGAAAGTTGAAAGTGTATTTCCCATGTCCTTAAAAATGTTAGTGTGAAATTCCTTTTTCTTTATTAGACATTACCCATTGTTATGGATTCTCACAAAAGTATTTTATAATCTACAACTTTTTCTATATTCTGGTTGAAATCCAGATATCCTGCTTAACCACCAAGACTTTCAATATTACATCAATGGAATAGTAGGTACGAGTGGATTGCACAGATTTTCTGATTGTGAATATTAGGCAGCATGTATATTCATCACATTCTTCAGTGGAAAGTGATTTTGTTGCTTGCTGGTAGTTATTTCATTATACCAAACTAGGCTGCAGTATGGCCAAATGATTACTAGCCATTTGTTTAGTGGGGGAAGGGGACAGATAATCCATTTATATATCAAAACATACTTTGAAACAGCCTGGATGTATCCTGGAATGGAACATCACATGTATATAAATCTAAGAGGCATGTTCGTAATTTAGATAACCCAATCTGCCCTGTAATAACCTTGCCATTACAATGTACGGGTTAGGATTGTGTTTAGGTGAGAGCAATAGAAAACATGACTTCAAAAGGTAAAATGTTTAGTTATACCACACAAAAAGAAGCCCAGGGAGCTGTCCAGCTACATTAAGTTTAAATGAAGTCCTCAGGATCCCACACTCATTTTCTCCTTTTACTCTGTGGCTTTTGTTCTCCTGGTAGCAGAATAGCAGAAGCATCTCTGGGCATCTCCATATTCCAACCAGAAAGAAAGTAGATGTCTAAAAGCCTTGTACTCTAGGAGGCTTTGTCTTATAAAAATGAACCCTCCACAAAACTTTATGCTACAGCTCATTGGACAAAAATGTGTTAAAGGATCATCCCTTGTTGCAAAGGTAGTCTGACAAGTGAATACTTTAGTTCTCTAGCCTTTTTGATAGAGACTGACAATAAAAAGGATAATTATCAGTGGCTTTAGAGAAGCTCATCTCCATTGCTTGCTATATTTAACGAGTCAAAAAACTATTATATACATTTACGTACACTCTCTAAAGAAACTTCTGATGATTGTAAGTCTGCTCTACATTTAAACAGGAAGAATAATCCTAATAGATAATATTTACATTTTAAATGTTAATAAATGTTTTAAATAATAATTGACCCTTATTTTATACCTGGATCATCACAGCAACCCTAATGTCTTAATTCCCTGACTTACAGATGAAAAAGCTGAGGTCTGGAAGGGTTGCATCCTCACCAACACCACATAGCTACTAAATGGCAGACAAATAATTCAAACCCAGGTCAGATCATTATGACTTGAAATTTCCTTTCCAATCTGCTCTGCTGTATATACACCTACTCATACACATTCAAGTATGAATATGAGGTATTTATTCCATCTGTACTCATATTTTATATCTCAGTTTGCCATCTCCACTGGGCACTTTGAAGTTCTGGCAAAAACAAATGTTTCCCTCTTATTTTATCTTTGGCTGCAATTTTTTCTCTTTTGGAGAAAATATCATAGGAAATTGAGCCTCTTGTGTAGGTTGTAGAGCCTGTTCTTGTACTAAACTTATTCTGTAGGATAAATGGATTGAGCATTGTACAATTATAACATTGTAAGGAACCTGAGAGGTCAATCATGCTCTAGTTCAGTAATTTACACTCCTTCTTTTCCAACAAGTAAGTCAATCATTCAGCTGATGCCTGAACATGTCCAGGGACAAGAATTTCACTGGTATTGCACTAGATTTTTTATTTTTATTTTTGAGCAAGGTCTCATTCTGTTGCCCAGGCTGGAATGCAGTGGTGTGATCATAGCTCACTGTATCCTTGAACTTCTGGGCTCAAGTGATTCCCCCTGCATCAGCTTCCCAAAATGGTGAGAATACAAGGCACAAGCCACTGTGCCCAGCCACTAGAATAGTTTTAACAATTGAAAACCCAAACATTCTCTCCAATCCATTCACAACTTCACTTCTATAATGATCACTTCAATGAAAGCATTTGGGGAATAGGAGAAGAGAGTTAAATTATTTCCACTGCTCTACCTAGTTCTACCTAGACTTACTGTAATCACCCTCCAATGGCTTTCTCACACTACAGGAAAAGTTACCTTTTCAGCGTGAAACTGATCATATTACACTTATCTTAGTTTTTTTTTTTTTTTTTTTTTTTTTAAGATAGAGTCTCGCTCTGTCGCCAGACTGGAGTGCAGTGGCACAATCTCAGCTCACTGCAACCTCTGCCTCCCAGGTTCAAGCTATTCTCCCGCCTCAACCTCATGAGTAGCTGGGACTACAAGTATGCACCACCACAGCCGGCTAATTTTTTTTCCCCTTTTTTTTCTTTTTTTTTTTTTTAAGTAGAGATTAAAACATGGGTTTCACCATGTTGGCCAGGACAGTTCTCGATCGTCTGACCTTGTGATCCACCCACCTTGGACTCCCAAAGTGCTAGGATTATAGGTGTAAACCACTGCACCTGGCCATCTTAGAGTCCTGTAATACTTTCTTTTGCTTCTTGGATAAAGGCAAAGGTCCTTAATGTGACCCCTGCTTGTGCATTCCCTAAAACCACACCAACCTTTGAGTTCCATGGATTTGTTCTTCTGGCTTCAGGATGTTTGTATATATTGTTCCATCATCTTGGAAAACTCTTCCCTTTGCTAGTCAGTGTTTCAATGTCTACAGGTTTTTGGAATTCATATCAGCCCTCCTGTTAGCTCCCTGACTAGGTAAAATCCTCTACTGTGTGCTTTCCTAGTATGAATACTATTTACTTTATGGTAAAAATGTTATATTTCATTTTTATGATTATTGGATTAATGCCTATTTCTTCTCAGTAAGCATATATACAGGAAGCAAACATTTTTTTTCCATTTTCATACTCAGACTGCACAGTGTCTAACACATAGAGGATGCCCAGTTAATATTTTTGAATAAGTGACTACATCCTTCTATGATGATTATTCTATCCTTTGATCCTAGTTTTTTTTTTTAATGAATTTAATTCTCTCAAACGGTATATATACTTATAACATTTGAAGGTATGCTATCTCTTAATATGTCTTAACATTCTGGACTTTTTAGCAATTCTTCTTATAACATGATATACCCCTATTTCATTACTTAGCCCATTTTCTGAAAATGGCCCAGTGTTTACAATGTTCTTTTGAAGTGTGTTGTGTACAAATACAGATACATTTTGATCAGTTAATACCCCAATCTAAGTGCTCTGATAAAAAATAAGACATTATAATCATACAATAACATTTAAATAATGCATACATAACATATATAATACCAAATAATTCATAAGTATATAATTTTTTCGAGAACTTATGACATGGTAGCTTTCATCACTAAGTGCTTGATGTGGAATAATTCAGTTAACCTCAACATAAACTTCAGCCATAAGTATATTAGTATCCCCATTTACAAATGAGAAAATTGAGTCTCAAGAAGAGGATCAACACTTGCCTAATGTCACACAGCTAATGAATGGAACTGAATTTTCAGGAACTGAATTTAGGCAGTATAGTTCTAGAACAACTTTTTTTTTTTTTTTTTTTAATATGGAGTTTCACTCTTGTTGCCCAGGCTGGAGTGCAATGGCACGATCTTGGCTCACCGCAGCCTCCAACTCCAACTTTTCTTAAACACCATGATACACTACTATACTTTTTAATTTTTTTAAGAGATGAAGTCTAGCTCTGTTGTCCAGACAGGAGTGCAGTGTGGTAAGACCACAGTACACTGCAACTTTGAACTCCTGCACTCAAGAGATCCTTCTGCCTCAGCCTCCCAAGTAGCTGGGACCACAGGTATCACCATGCTCAGATAATGTTTTATTATTATTATTATTTTATAGAGATGGAGTCATGCCATCTTGCCCAGGCTAGTCTTAAACTCCTGGGCTCAAGCAATTCTCCCACCTCGGCCTCCCAAAGTGATGGGGTGTCCTGTCTATACTGCTACATGTCTACAAATAAAGTCTAAGTTTTTATATAGCAATTTTTGCCAAGTTTTTTTTATATATATATATATATTACATGGTTGTTTTTTACTTGGCTATTCAGCTTAAAATCACTAAATCCCTAGATATTTTATCTTATAACATTTAAAAATATATAAGTCCTTGCGGTGGAGACATCTGTGACCTATATCTGTGTGTACATGTGTTATTGAATTGATTTTGTAAAATACTAAATGGTTTAGTAAAGGACCTTGAAATGCACATGGGCCCTACACTGTATGCCAAATTTTACAATTACATTTTTTTCTCTAATTAGTCTAACCTCATCCGAGTTTTAGCTCACTTTTGGCAGGATAAATAAAGGCCTTGCTACAAAGAAAGAATAAGTTAAATGAAGCCTTTGATTATTGTACATACCCATAAAGTACACAGATGTGGCCATAATGTATACTGGAAATTCCACAGGTTTTATAAATCAAGAAGTTTGGAACAGCCCAGAACAGCCCAGGAACCTTTTTCGGGGGAATATCAATCATCATGATATTGGTTAAATAACAGTTCTCGAATCTACACTGACCAGCTTTTATAAAGTAAGTTCAGATCCACTTATGTACTGATGTCATTTGGAAAAGCTATTAACATGTGGGTATATATTTTCAGTGTTAGAAGGAAGTTATAAAGTTTTAATTAATATAACATATACACATTTTCATTTATAATTTCCATGAATGTGCTTGTCCATGAGTTAAGGGCAGTTTGATTAGAGAATAACAATAAAAACAATGCCCATATTAATCTATATTAATCTTTGTCAAAGACTTTTAAAATAATGAATTTCAACACAAGCTTTGTCAGTAATCAAAAGGGAAATTAGCTTATCCTTTGACAGCAAAAGAGGTTACAATTTGTTATAGACCGTTGACTGCCTTTAAAATATACAAACATTTTGCTTAACAAAAATAACATGTCTTTAGGAGAAATAATTGCTCAATTCATTTCATGAACCAATGGATGTGATATCAGTGTTAGACAATATAAAAGTTTATGCTTTTGCCCCTGATTAGTGAAGTAGGTATATTTTTCAGAACAGGAGATGAGTAATAAATGATCCTTGCCTACTGCCATGTAAATAGAATCAGCATCATTAGGTGGCAATTGCTTTGGGAAATGCAGAGAAATATATGCAAATTCAGATAAATAGATTAGTTCGTAAGGTGAAGGTTTCTGAGTCTATTTTAACCCAAGTCTGGCCTAAGTGTAGATTGCCAGATACAGTTTAGGGGACAACTAATTGTCAATTTCTTTCCTTTTGAAACATGATCTTCTTGGCTATGGGGCCTAGGGGCCTTCTTGATGGCATGGATAACTGCATCTTTCTTAAGACCTTTTTGTTGTTTCCTATTTTAAAGTCTCTGATTTTCCTGTGATCTACCTATTCAGTTACAATGTCTTTGCTATAGGGCCTAGGGCCCTTTCTTGATGGCATGGATACTTTAGCTCTCTTAAGACCTTTTTTTTTTTTTTTTCCTATTTTAAAGTCTCTGATTCCCTTGATCTACCTATTCAATTACAGTTTTGTATATGATTATCTGCTTCAAACTGTCAGAAAATCTGTGTAAGAGAAATGCTTGATATGTTTTGACCTCACTGAATGATCAAAGTCGTTCTGGTTACCCATTTCTATCCATTTCTTACAGTTTTTTCTGATAACTTTTTCCTCATTTCCTCCATAGGAAAGATTTTCAAGAATCTTATCATTATGACTTTATAATATTGCTTGAAATTGAAAAGCTTTACCACTTATCTATATCACCATCCCTAAATTATTTATTAATTTATGGACTGAGATAAGGAGAGTTGTCATACCGAGGCTTTCAGATAGTCAGAAAAACACCATTACCACTAAGAGAAGAGAAAATATTCCATATTCTTCTCTCCAAAGCCACTGCCCCTCTGTTATTTCAATGACAATATTATTTCCAGAGAAAGAGATATACAATTGCCCAGAAATGTCCATAAATAGAAAACATTTGAGAAAGAAGGGTATGTCACTGAATTTTTAATGTTGATGAAGTACATTGCTTTGGGATCAATGTCTGGATGCAAGGGTCAAATTTGTAAAGATTGTCAGAAAATTAGAATTCCTGCACAGATTGAACTGTCTATATTTTAATATCCTTTATAGATTCATCCATTATCTTTTAATAGGGTTAGTGCGGGAGTCCCTGGTTTCACCCTCCTCCAAACCACTCTCTCTAAAGTAACCAGAGTGGTCTTGGTAAAAGAAAGATCTAATCAGACAGTACTGCTTGAGCCATTGGATAACCCTTAACCCAGGACCATATCCCTGTATTATCTAGCTCCATCCTCTCCTTCCTCATGCTTTGCATTCTAGAGCCTGGTCTTCTTTCAGCCCCTCAATTCCACCAGGATTGTTTCATCTCCTGGCCTTTACATGGGCACTTCTCCCTTCCTAGAGTGATTTTACTCTTCTCCTCCAAATGTTCCTCCAACTGTCACATAATTAAATCCTCATCATTATTGCTAGTAAACACTTGCCTTCTCCTTGTGTCCACCCACCCCAGGTCTGTGTGAGTGGGATCCCCGGCACATTTTCTGGCACTTAGTGGGCCTACTTCACTGAGCAACTTTGTCTGGGGAACCGTGTTGGGGTTAAGACGGTGGGGAGGACGGGCACTGTGCATGCGGAGCTCCAAATTCAAATCACTGTTTCCTGTCAGAGACTGGGGGGAAAAAGAAATCTTTGAAAATTAATATATGTCTATATATTTGTGATCAATCAGATATGCATCTCAGATAAATACCTGTGGCAGGAATTTAAAGTATTCAACAATGTTAATGGTCCCAAGTATGGGAAAAGGATGCATTAGCGAATCTTATCTCCAACAAATCCTACATCCTAAGGCAAGAAATTAGTTATAACATTTATTGAAAATGAGCACATTTTCTATGTAATTTTCCTTTAAAAAAATCCAGATGGATTTTGAATTGGAATTACAGATAATGCCACATAAGCATTCCTAATGTTGTCAGCTCCACTGGGATGAAGTGTCTCACCCCAACCCCTCAGATGCTCAATTATGACTTAAATCCTCGTGAAAGCTCCCTTAAGACTCCATGTTACCTAATGTCAATTGCTCAGTTACAAATCAGGTTTCGAATGCCTCCAAATTCTGCACATTGAAGAGGTAAATGGAAAAATCTGAGAGATGGAGAAGGACCAGATCAATTTGGACTTTCATTAAACTACACATAATTAACACAGAACAGATGCTCCCCAATTAACTGTGCTGGCTTCAGACCCGGGAAAATCCTTACTGATTCTCTTGGATAAAACTTAGCAGGGGGAAAAAGCTAGAACCAACACGTACTCTATAATAATTTATAACATTACATTACCATTATCTTATCTTAAAATATTTATGTGGCTCTGTGAACATCAGAGAATTAAACACCACATAAAGTTATTTAAACAGAGGCAGACACTTCCTTCTCAAGGCTCAAGATTTAAAACAGACAATATTGATCAGTAGAATGAAAAATGAACTACTAAGTTAGATAAAAAGCAAAACCTATCTAACTAATGAAACTTTAACATACACACATGTACATATGCATATATAAATGTATATATTTTCCTAATTTATATGCAATGTATGTAAATATTATTTATATAGATATATATAGATTACATATCTATAAAAGTCTAAGAGCAAAATACTCTTGGGCATTCATGAAACATTTGTATAAGAATGTAACTTTGATACGATAGAAAACATTACATACATACTTTCTCATAGTAAAGAGAAAGGGTTCTACATAAACCCATGAAAGAACACCATCTACTAGAAAGAGACCAAAACTTTGTCTAAGTAACAATTCCAAAAAGAAAACAAGTTTTAAAAGAGTAACAGAACTATAAATATGTGGTTATTAAATGCCCAATATATTATTTCTAGTTTAAAAAAAAGTATTCTATTCCCTTAAAAAGTAGGATTTTACAATTTTATTTTTCATATCTGTGTGTGTACACACACACACACACACACACACACGCCACCTAAAGGGATATTGCTTATTTTATAATAATATTTTTTTTTTTTAAACAATGATAGGTTCATATCCTGGGTTAGCATGTGGTCATTGGAGATTATGCAAATACTTCCCATACAAAGAGAGCAGAAAAATAAGATGTAAGTTTAATTGAAAAGATGGATGAAAGGTGTACAATCAATCTAAAAAAGCACATAATTATACATACAGAAAATAGTCTAATGTATGTCACAGCACTCAGTGGATGCATCAGGATGATAAGAATTAAGGTTTATTTTAATTATATCTTTAGAATGTTCTACAATTTAGCTCTAGTATAGCACTTAAGATCTATGGAGTCAGTTTCTCTGTGATTCGATTCTGTTTTGTTGTTCACTACACATGGGACATTGTATAGGTTACATGAACTAGCTGAGCTTCAGTGTCGTTATTTAGAAAATAGCAAGAACATTTCCCACATCATAGTACTGCTGTAGAAATTCCAAGCAAAATGAGAAAAACCAAGAAAAATACTTACCAAGTTACTTAAAACTTAGCACAGAATATTTGAGTTGTGGTATGATGATGATGATGATAATTTTAATTAAAAGAAGTTATAATTAACATTATAGTGATAGTAGGTATTAAAGAGGATTTGGCTATCTTAAGAATCAATAAAATTTAGGTTTCAAAAAATTGGAACTGGTTGCAGTGGTTCACACCTGTAATCCCAGCATTTTGGGAGGACGAGGCGGGTGGATCACGAGGTCAGGAGTTCGAGACAAGCCTGGCCAACATGGTGAAACCCTGTCTCTGCTAAAGATACAAAAAGTTAGCTGGGCGTGGTGGCGTGCATCTGTAATCCCAGCTACACAGGAGACTGAGGCAGGAGAATCGCTTGAACCCGGGAGGCAGAGGTTGCAGTGAGCTGAGATTGAGCCATTGCACTCCAGGCTGGGTGACAGGGCAAGGCTTTGTCTCAAAAAAAAAAAATAAAAATAAAAAATAAAAAATAAAAAAACAGAAAAAACACCTTTTTTTCCATCAATTAGTCTTTTGAACAAATTTTGTAGCCAACATATGCCGGTCAAATAATCATTCAATCTTGTAAATAATTATTAACAAAACACCATTAAAAGATCTTTAGCAAAATGCCAATGTAAAACATGAACCTCTGAAGTAGTTGAAGTAGTAATCTATAAATAACTTGATTCTTGGTGTATCACTAAATGTTAAGAGCTCTTACCACATACCCTTGGAATCTTAACTTCCTTAGTATCTATCAATGCTGAGCAATGGGCTTGTCTCTGTTAAGTATACAGAAATGTTATATCCCAAACACACTAATTTCTTCCTAGAAATTTTCACACTAAATTTGGAGGCTGACATTTCATTTGCCAGTCCTTTGCATCGTTAAATGAATGTAATAGAAAATAGCATCTATGATTTACTCAATCCAGACATTATGCTAGGTAGAGAAGGAAGGCATAATCCCTCTTTCTATAAGTATCAGATTTTAATGTGAGATACACAGCAGTACAGAGAACAGAACAGCACAGTGTGATAAATGTTATGAAAGTAAGGTGTATGCTGCCCACATGGGGATCCCCTGGGTTTAGGAGAAGGTCCTAGAAGACTTCCCTGAAGGAACTGAGACCTTAAGAATTCATTGAAATTAACTAAATACCAAAATAAGAAAATATAGAATAACATATCCACATGTCCAGATTAAAAACAGAACATAGCTTGTTCTGCAAAGTGAAATATAGTGACAGAAGAGTATGTTAAAAAAAAAGAAAAAGAAAAAGAAAATCGACTGACAAAGTTAGGAAGAAGTGGACAAAACAGCAAATTTCCACTATAAAGGATAGCCCTATGATAATAAGGTTAAATATAAATGCCCTCTGAAAATGCCCACTGAAGATGAGCTCAAAATAAAAAATTATTATACAGATCTTAAAAAGAATGCAGTATTGAATGTTTTAGAAATAGGGAGAGGGGTTCAAGGTGGTTGACTAGGTGCGGCTACTACATGCCTCCTCCACAAAAAGGAACCAAAATAACAAGTAAATGTTCTCATTTAGAATAGATTGTCTAAGAGAGAACAATGGAATTCAATGGAGAAGCAATGGGAACCACCAAAAAACAAAGAAGGAGAGGGAAGTTAGGCACCCTACTCGGCAGAGACCAGCTGGGAACTGGGAGAAACACCTGTATGAGGGAAAAAGGTAAATGACAGTCTCCCAGGACTCCACATTTCTGCCATGAACTTTTAGTCCTAGCTACAGGAGAACCCTTCAATCCATGCAGGCCTGTGGACTAACATATGGAGCTAACTAGAGGCTGTACCATGGCATTGTTTTAGAGAGAGAACTCACACTGCATCCCACAGGCTTTGAGCCCTGAGCTGCTGCAGCTTGGTGCCATTCTGAGAACTAAGCTCTCAAGAGACTGTCCTGCCTTGAGGCCAAAACTGCTGCTCTCCTCCCTGGCCAAGGAGGAAGTAGGAGAGGCAGGCACTTTCACATGCCATAAGTACAAATCCCACTGCTGTTGCTGTGGGCTTCTGTGGAACCAAAGCACAAGCAAACCGGACTCCTTTCTGCTGCCCACTTGTGCTGCTCCAGCTGAGAGAGGGCACCCCCACCACTCACCCTCCAATCACAGGCCTGCAGCTGATACAATTCTGAGAACCTGGATTCCAAAGGCCTGCATCTTGCCTTGGGGCCAAAGCCAATGCTGATGTTACTGCTCCCAGGCCAAAGAGGGAGAAGGGAGGCAGGCCCTTTCACACTTTGTGAGAACAAATCCCACCACTAGTTCTGTGGGCTACTGCAGGACCAAGGTGTGAGGAAAACACCTCTCTCACAGCTATCTGCCTATGCTGCTTCCATTGAGAGTAGTAGCCTGGCCTTCCCCAGTGGCAGGCGTATAATGCAACTGCTACTGCCCACAGCAAAGCATTTTGCTAGGGGCCCATAGACCATCCTGTCCCTGCCTATCACAGCCAGTGCCTGAATGCACTACCATGGGGCCAGAGAACAAGTCCTACAGCACAGTGGCATGCCCCTAGTACTCAAACATACCTTCCAGGGGCCTGGAAATTGCCCAGCACATTTGCCCAAATTTCCCAAAGCAGAATCCACCACTTTTGGCATTTGAACACTCCTCCTGGGGTCTGAGTTTAGGCCAATATAATCTACCAATACCAACACAGCATGTATCATCAGTGGGCCAGGAAGGATGCGTATAGTATAAAAGTAAAGGGATGGAAGAAGATATTCCACAAAACCCAAAAGCAAGCAATGGTAGCTATTCTTGTATCAGAGAAAACAGATTTTAAATCAAAAAGAGTAAAAAAAGAGAAAAGACAAAGTTATTACATGATGATAAAGGGATTGATTCAACAGGAAGATATAACAATTACAAATATATATGTACACAACACTGGAGCACCCATAAATATTACCAGATCTAAAAGACAGACTGCAATGAAATAATAATGGAGTGCATCAACACCCCACTCTCAGTATTAGACAGACCATGTAGACAGAAAATCAACAAAGAAACACTGGATTTAAACTGGACTTTAGGCCAAATGAACCTAACACACATTTGCAGAACATTCTATCCAACAACTGCAGAATATAGATTATTTTCATCAACACATGGAGCATTCTCCATCATAGACCATACATTAGGTCACAAAATAAGTCTCAACGTATTTTTTAAAAATTAAAATCGGCCAGGCACGGTGGCTCACGCCTGTAATCCCAGCACTTTGGGAGGCTGAGGCGGGCGGACCACGAGGTCAGGAGATCGAGACCATCCTGGCTAACATGGTGAAACCCCATTTCTACTTAAAAAAAATCCAAAAACTTAGCTGGGCATGGTGGCGGGCGCCTGTAGTCCCAGCTACCGGGGAGGCTGAGGCAGGAGAATGGTGTGAACCTGGGAGATGGAGCTTGCAGTGAGCCAAGATGGTGCCACTGCACTGCAGCCTGGGCGACAGAGTGAGACTCCGTCTCAAAAAAAAAAAAAAAAAAAAAAAAAAATTAAAATTGTACCAAAGATCTTCCCAGACTACAATGGAATAAAACTAGAAATCAATAACAGAGGAAATTTGGAAGTTTACAAATACCTGAAAATTAAACAAGATGTTCCTGAACACCATTGGGTCAAAGAAGAAATCAAGAAGGAAAGAAAAACAACCTTGAGACAAATGAAAATTGAAACACAACATACCAAATCCAATGGGATACAGCAAAAGCAGTGCTAAAAGTTTATAGCAATAAACACATCAAAAACACAGAAAAAAAATCAAATAAACTAATGTTGCACCTACAAGAATTAGAAAAGCAAGAAGCAACCGAACCCCAGATTAGTGGAAGTAAAGAAATAATGAAGATTACTGCAGAACTAAAAAAATAGAGACAAAATAAACAGTTGAAAGCATTTTCTCTAAGAAATGGAATAAGATAAAGATGCCTACTTGAATCACTTCTGCTCAACATAGTACTGGAAGTTCTAACCAGAGCAATCAGGCAAGAGAAGGAAATAAAAGTCCATGTGTTCTCATTGTTCAACTTCCCCTTATGAGTGAGAACATGCGGCGTTTGGTTTTCTGTTGCTGTGTTAGTTTGCTGAGAATGATGGTTTCCAACTTAATTCATGTCCCTGCAAAAGACATGAACTCATCCTTTTTTATGGCTGCATAGTATTCCATGGCATATATGCACCACATTTTTTTTATCCAGTCTATCACACGTACACAAGGAGGGGAATATCACACACCAGATCCTGTCGGAGGGTGGGGGGCTATGGGAGGGATAGCATTAAGAGAAATATCTAATGTAGTTGATGGGTTGATGGATGCAGCAAACCACCATGGCACATGTATACCTATGTAACAAACCTGCACGTTCTGCACATTCATCCCAGAATTAAAGTATAATAAAAAATAAAAGTCATCCAAAGTGGAAAAGAGGAAGTCAGATTGCCTTTTCACTGATAATGTAATCTTATATTTATAAAAACCTAGAGACTCCACCAAAAATACTCCCCATTTGCTAAATGAATCTGGTAAAGTTTCAGGATACAAAATCAAGGTACAAAAATTAGTAGTGTTTTTATACACGAATAATGATATAGCCATGAAAGAAATCAAGAAGGCGCAATCCATTTATAATCGCTACCAAAAATAAAATACCTAGGAAATTTAACCAAGGAGCACGCGCGCGCGCGCGCGCACACACACACACACACACACACACCATACACAGAGAAATGAAATAGGAGACAAAAAAATGGAAAGACATCTGATGCACATAGATCAGAATAATATTCTTAAAATGATATTACCCAAAGTAATGTACAGATTCAGTGACATTCCTATTAAAATTCCAATGTAATTCCTCGCAGAATTAGAAAAAAAAAAACTTAAAATTCATATGGAATTAAAAAGACTCCAAATAGTCAAAACAATCCTAAGCAAAAAGAACAAAGCTATAGGTATCACATTACCTGACTTCAACATATATTACAAGGCTATAGTAACCAAAATAACATAGTATTGATATAAACAAAACAAAGCCCAACAAAACTGAATGGAGAGTCCTGAAGTGAAGCCACATATTTACAGATCTTTTGCAAAACTGACAAGAACTTACACTAAGGAAAGGACACTCTGATATGGTTTGACTGTATTTCCGCCCAAATCTCATCTTGAATTGTAGTTCCCATAATACCCACGTGTTGTGATAGGGACCCTGTGGGAGGTAATTTAATCATGGGGCAGTTACCCTCATGCTGTTTTCATGGTAGTGAGTTATCATTAGAGCTGAGGGTTTCATAAGGGGCTTTTCCCCCTTTTCTTAGCACTTCTGTCTCCTGCTGCCATGTGAAGAAAAACACGTTTGCTTCACCTTCACCATACTTGTAAGTTTCCTGAGGCCCCCCCAATCCATGCTGAACTGTGAGTCAATGAAGTTTCTTTCCTTTATAAATTACCCAGTTTCAGGCAGTTCTGTATAGCAGCGTGAGAACAGACTAACACACCCTCTTTAATCAGCAATGCTAGGAAAATGGGATATCCACACACAGAAGAATAAAACCGGACCCCTGTCTCTCACCATCTACAAAAATCAACTCAAAATGGATTAAAGACTTAATTGTAGTGCCAAAAACTATAAAATTACTAGAAAAAAAGCCAAGGGAAAACTCTCCTAGTCATTGGCCTAGGCAAATAATTTATGACTAAGACCTGAAAGGCACAGGGAACAGAAAACAAAAATTGGCAAAGAGGACTTAATCAAATTAAAAAGCTTCTGTACAGCAAAAGAAATAATAAACAGAATGAAGAGACAACCTACTGAATGTGAGAAAATATTTGCAAACTATTTTCCAATAGGATACTAACATCCAGAATGCACCAGAAACTCAAATAACTCATCAGGAAACAAACAAAACAAAACACAAATTATCCCATTACCAAGTGGGCAAAAGGCGTGAATAGGCATTTCTCAAGAGAAGAAACACAAATGACCACCAGGTATGCAAAAAAATGCCAACAGCACCAAACATCTGAAAAAATGCAAATAAAACTACAATGAGGTATTATATTACCTCAGTCAAAATGACTATTATTAAAAAGGCAAAAAAATATATATATAGATGTTGGCAAGGATGCAGGGAAAAGGGAACTCTTACAAACTCTTGGTCAGAATGTAAACTAGGACACCCACTCTAGTAAACAGTATGGAGATCTCTCAAAAGCTAAAAATAGAACTACTGTTTTATCCACCAATCCCACTATTTTTCAAAGGAAAAGAAATCAATATATCAAAGGAATACTTGCATTTATGTGTTTGCTGTAGCACTATTTATAGTAGCAAAGATATGGAATCAACCTAAGTGTCCATCAACGGATGAATGGATAAAGAAAATGTGGTATATATACACAATGAAACGCTACCCACCCATAAGAAAGATTACAATCATGTAATCGCATCAACATGAATGGATCTGGAGGCTATTATTTTAAGTGAAATAAGCCAGGCACACACACACAAAACAAATATTGCATGTTCTCACTTATACATGAAAGTTAAAACAGTTCATCTCATGGAGGCAGAGAGCAGAGAGATAACAGAGACTGGTAGGGGTAAGTGACATAGAGAGCGAAGGATGAAGAGAAGTGGGTTAAAGGGTACAAACATACGGTTAGATAAATAAATTCAGCATTTGACAGCAGAGTGACTATAGTTACTAAAAATGTATTTGGGTGGTGAATACCTTAATAACCTGACTTGTTCACCATGCATTTAATACATGTAACAAAATTTCACATGTGGCCCATAAATTTGCACAAATTTGAAAAAAGTTTGAGAAACTGTAAAATGTATGGTTTATCACTGCACATACAAGTATCAGGGTTTTAGCAGGAAACAGAATTCACCCCAGATGCTTAAAATGAATAGATGTAAGTAATCTACTTACAGATATAATCAAGTTATAATTAAGTGTCCAAGGACTAACAATAGTAAAAAGAGTTTCCTCCCACTAGGTCTTTCATGAAGGAGATTGAATTAATATGAGGAGTTTATCCAGATTTCAGATTTATTGTGGTAAACCTCAGGGCAACACAGGATTCCAATTCCTGTAGAGACACCTAGTGTTGACATTGGGGTCGATTCACCAGGACAGTAAGAGTCTGTCATGTTAAGATCATCTCTTTGTCTCAGAGAAGGTTTTGTCACATGCTTTTGTTCCTCATTTTGCCCTTCCCCAGCAATATTCTGCTTTTACTTGTTATTCAAATAAGTTAACTTGGTGATGGGAGTTATTGGGAGTGGTGAGGGCTGGGAGGATTTGCAATCTTTGTTGTTTTGAGTGAGGTTCGGTCTTAGGGTGTAGCCTTCTTGGTTCTAGCACCTATGCCCTGAATTTATTTATGAACTTCATTCACCATCTTAGCCTTATCCTAGTAGCAGGATTCTTCTATTGCCTACTCTGGCTGCATTAGTTTTGACTAAGTCCCAACTGCAGCAATGCCTGTTCTCCTTTTGTGACATATTAAGGCTTTTAGTCCATAGTGGAGGTTTGGAAGAAGGATGTGGTCAGAGTTTCTTGTCCTTTCCTTGTGTGTGCTCCTCCCTTTTCCTGGCCTGCACCACAACAGGTGCTTTTTAGTTCTCTTTCCTATCTTTGCCATGAGTGCTCAGTAGATTTTGTGGAGGAAGAGCCTACAAGATGATGCAGACTCTCCTAATTTCTGTATCTCCCAGAGCTTTTATGCTAACGGTCTCCATTTAACTTTTATCCATAAAATGAAACAATAAAATGTATTGTTTATTACTGTATACATATTTTTCATCTATTTTAGCTGAGTTCTTAGCATTTCTGGTTGTTTCTCCCACAGCTTAGTGTATATTCACATTGTTCTTCCTGTAAGCACCATTTCTCCTTCGATTTGGGGTCTATTGGTTGTTGAGCAACATCAGCTCTCTATTAGCCTGTGATTTTGAAGTTAGTCTGGCTAATCTTTGCTGTAAGACTAAGATGAACCCTTCTTCCAGATTTTCTAGATCTAGGGGATAACCGAGAAAGCTGGTCAGCGAAGTACTAGCTAACATAGAAGTGTTTGCCTTGAAGAATATCTTCTATTCACAGTAAATACTGTGAATGAGAAAACTTTGTTGTTTTAAACCACAGAAATTGTAGGTTTGTTTATCACAGCAGCAGCATCTAGCATGTCTCCACTAACACAGTATTTAAACTAGGATGTCCAAGGTGACTGGCAGAGGGACACAGACAGGTGTATGTAAGGAAAGATAGCCTGTAGGCCTAAGAAATTCCTTCTAGGGTCTCAGGAGTCTGGACAAAGCTGGAGTTCAATTACTAGAAAGTATGAGGCAAAGACTAGTTTCTGGAGTTAATTTCAGAGATTTAGTTACAGTATAAACTGCAGGCAAGGCCAAAACACACGGGAAACAAGGTAAGAACAAGTCACTCAGCAAAACTGCCTCAGTGTGAGCAGTGAGTCACTGAGCCCCTTCTGATTCCCAGAGCCTTAGGAAGGTTTCTAAATGGAGTGGTTAACCAGCCTAGTATTGTGGGCTACAAGGATATAATGCCAAAGAGTTATCACAACTCCAAAGCAGGCCAAGAGCCTCTCTTGCAGGAAAGTCCCTTCAATAACAAAAATATATCATTTTGATCAAAATGCCATTGTGAACTTTTCCTTCTGTGGCAAACAGCTTGAATTCTATGACACTATCACCCACGTCCATATGTCTCAGTGTTTGCTCTGCCAAGATGTCTGCTTGCCATTTGCTCTGTCTGTACAATGCCAAACACCCAGGTGAAAAGTGAAAAATTCAGTCAGTGTTTCTAAACACCCAGATGTTTGGCACCAACTATGTAAAATATCGGGATGCCTGACAGCATTTCTCACTTTTTCATCTGGTTGTTTGGCATCATATAATATGAACAATGGTGTAGATGCTAAGTACTCTTAGGAGTAAGAAAATATGGAACATTAGCATAATCCAGTACACTTTTTTTCCTAAAGTATTAGAGAGTCTTAGTCTTGAATTGGTCTTTAGAGGCCATCTAATACAACTTCCCTCATAATATATTTGTGGTGTCTCTGCAATCAAATCAAGGAGACTTCAGTAACAGGAAAGATGAATTCATGATTTGATTTTATGTTATAAACATGAATAAACTTCATTCAAAAAATGTTAGCTGGATGATTCTTCTGACTCAAGCTTTGGGACTAGAAAGGACGAATATGTCTTCAAGGAGTTAACTTCAGTCTAGTAGAGGGAACACATTAGACAGCAGCAGGGGAAATGAAAAAAAGGGGACACTGAGTCAAGAGGACTGAACTCATTAAATATACCTACTACTGCTTGAGCATCTCTTAGTACCAGCCATTATGATAGGCAGGACACAATTTTCCACATTCAATCTGCATAAAACCCTTAGCACATAGAGATTCTTATTTCTATTTTCTGGCCATTTAGGGGGATTAAGTAACATTCCAAGGCCATACAACTTGAAAATTCAAATAAGATGGTGTGTAAAACAGTATATGCTGCCTCCAAATACCTTCCACTGAATTGCTTTGCCTCCCTTCAAACTTCTCTAACAAAGCTCAGGTCCTCAGTACCTCAATCTTGTCATCTCAGAGATGATCAGACCCTGGAGGAGAAGGTTAGGATCCCCAGGCACTTACGGATTTCTTCAGAAGGAATATAATTACTCAAGACATCAGAATCAGCCGAAATAAAATAATACACAAACTGTATGATTGACACTAAAAGGTGGAAGAGAACCCAGCCTCCAACACCGGAAAATGAGAGAAAACAAAATGAGCATAGATGTTAAGTCAACAGTTACTCAGACAGAACCGGCATATTTTCTAATCGAAAGAGGCCGTTTCCCATCTTTAGGATGTGAGAGCCAAACTTAAAGAGAGACTTTATTCAAAAAGACCGTGGTAATAAGGAAAATTTCAGTTTCAAGTTTCAGTTTCAAGATCTGCAAATGTCTCAAAAATCAGACAGAAACAGAGGCTTCTCTTTTATAGGAAGGGGTAACCAGGGACTTCCAAGGGAGAGTGATCAAGGGGAGGAGTTCTGATGGGAAGTGTTACTCACTGTGCTCAGCTGATTCTCAAGATGGGAAGCTGGAGCTGGGGACTGTTCTGCACTTTAGAGCTTGCCAGATCTGGGGGCAAGCCGAAGTTCTGGGCCCTGTGTTAAGGAAAGAAGTCTAAAGTTTGGTCAAGCCAAGGCATAAAGTAAGAAATGCGCAACTATAAACACCTGGTCAACAGTCATCTGTGATATTGACTTCAGAGAGAATCATCTATTTTATCTCCCACAGTTTACAAACGTATTTTACAAATTTTAGCAGCTTTCTCCTTTCGTTGCAGGCTCATTCATGTCTCTTTTTAATGCTGCTATGGTTATAAAAGGCTGCTAGAAATGACAACACTTAGGACTCTAGTTGTCCACCCCTGACTTCTTCCAACTGCTGAATCAGGTTTCTCTGGATAGGGGTATACAAATCCACCCAACTCAGACAGCTTCTCTGCCCAATAACAGGAGGTTGGTCCCAACTGGCTGGGAGACTCCCATGAAGTGTTTTGGTGACTAAGGCCTTGGCTCAGAAAGCCCTGCTGAATGGAATTTCCTGGATTTCAGCTTGGAACTGGAGCATTCCTCACATTTATTCATTTTCATCCTGATGAAGCAACATTTTGAAGTGGAAATTCTGAATTCCTACCTCTGGCCTGCTATGAGACTAAATAATCCACTCCTAAATTCTTAGGAAAGCTAAAATATAACTGCTTCCACAGTGGGCAGCTGTTTATTGTCTCTTTATGTTTCCAGTAAGAGATAGTGATTTCTTTGACCACAATGGAATCTCCCTTTAGGCACTCCCAGCTTGATGTAATGTGTGATTTTTATCAATGGTAACAACAAATTCCCCACCTGCCAACTTTTTAAACCAAAATCATAGCTATTAAAAGTTAATGATTAGAATGCATGTTTTATTCTGCAATTTGAGTGACGTGAAAGATGCAACAAAGCTTGATTCCCTTATTATGCTGCTTTTTCCCCTGTTATCTTAGGCAGTTACAAAAATACACTGAATAACTTAACAGTTTATAATCCCTTTAATTTACCTCCTCCTTTCACATATGGGGGCTATTTCTTTAAAATTTTTCTTTATTCCTTACTTTTACCATGATAATTGCTCATTGTAATCCAGGGTTTCTTTTATAGAGATTGAGTTATAAATCCAGAGAAGGAGAAATCGTCTCTGGGGACTGTAGCAGGTAAGTCATTATGGAATAATGTTGATCTTACAAGTGCAATATTCAAGTTAGAATGAAATACACCAGGGGTCTGGATAATTCACTGAAGATCATCGTGCCTATCTCAGAGGTGAATGCTTGAAATATTCAAAGTTCGAGAAGGCAAACCGAAGAAATACTTTTTATAAAAAACAAATCCACAAAACTCTGATTACAGTGTGCAGTTGAGTTACTGGCAACAATTCAAGTTTCCTGAGTTTTTCAAAAACTGAAAAGAGAAGAAAGTAATACAAAAATGAACTCCATAATGTCGGAATGCTGTCATGCATTAGCAGAAGTTATCAGCAGTGATTTAGGCCCGATTAATGTTAGAGGAAAAAAGTAGCCTATATACATTGTATGGTGTTTTTCTTCTGTAAATGAATACTTAGAAAACCATTGGAAACTTCATTTCCTACAGCCACCATATATTATTTCTGAGATTGTGATGCCAAGTATATCTGACTTATCTTTCTGCCTACTAAAACTTATTTTATGAGGAAAACTATGCCTGAAGTTAATCAAGAGTGAATACTGGTAGCCTAGGAAAGAAATACAGTTCTTACCACTATTGTATGCTTTGTTTTTAATGGGGAATTGTATCCTTTTAATTATTGTATGCTACTTGAAAGTAGTAAACAATGCTATAAATCTCTGAAAGCCACCCTATGGTAATAGTGCATTAAACACTTAAGCAGCTAAGATTCATGTGGACAAACAGAACTGAGAGGGCACACTACCGTATAATTCTATAAAGATTATGAACACAACAGAGGCAGGAAATTGGCAACTCAGCACCAGTACCGCTTTGTGTCTTATCTAATTGTACATAGCCTATGTTAGCTGAGCTAAGGACATCTCCTGCTGTGCTCAAAATAGATAAACAGTGCCTAAAGTTGATAATAATTGACAAAGAAAAATATTGTGCTGCAAATGACAAGACACCTCTGAGGATTATCAAATTTATTATCTTGAAAAGATTGGATTTCCACAGGACTATCAAATGGGAAGAGGAAACTGAGGGGAGTAAGAAAACCAAGAGTTAATTGAATTTGCAAGATATATTGGCTGTCAGGAAAAAAATCAAGGGAATTACACGGATAATCTAAGGGAAAATAGCTCTTTGCCTTAAAGTTTGAATTTTCAGTTTACAGTTCATGTAAATATATATGGTGTGGGGGTGTGGGGTTATGTGTGTGTGTCTGTGTATGACGGCGAGAGAGAGTTTTAGAAACATCTTAATGGTAATAAAGCCAATACTATTCTCACATGGCTGTGGTCAAGTGAAAACAATAACTTATTTGTGTTCTGAAGTGTAAAAAGTGTTGTCTCAGGAGTTATAGAGCCTGGGCTTTGCTGCTCATTAACTGTGTAACATGGCTAATTCATTTACATATACAACTATGTCTTTCTGCTTTGCAGTGGTCCACAGCATCTTGAATCTTTCTATTATTTATTTTACCTGGAAATCAGATATTTACATATTTATCATCCAGAATTGTGTTGAGCTATAGCTAAATCCAACCAAATAGTTGATTTTAAGAACATTCAATCTATATTCTAAAACTGCCCCTTCGTTTGAACAATCAGGATTTTCACACACACAAAAAAAGTTTAGCGGCTGTCCCTTTGTATTATTTTTCTTTTTAATAATTAGTAAAAACAATTTACAGAGAATTTATAAAAACTACAGTGTAATAACCAAACTTCTTCAATACTTACATACTGATAGCTTTATGTGTAAACATATTCACAGTTTTGTGCATACATATAAACACACATTATCTATACAGTATATCTTGTGGATTACATACAATTTATGTATCGTGTATAGATATATAAGCTTTCTATATATGTATATATGTTAATTAATAAATGCTAATAGATGACCTGTGTGTGTGTATATAAGCAAATTTTCATTCTTTGATTCATAATATATTTAAAAAGAAAAACGTTTGTTTTCATTGACTACTTAAAGAGGAGGGAGAAGAAAAAGGCAGGAACAGAGGAAACATGTTTCAGCTACTTCAGAAATCACTCACTGTATTCTTACCTCCCCAGATCCACTTGATATGAACGCTAAAGAGACAACCAAGCAACTCTGAGAATCTAGTTTTCTGAAGAGTACTGTAAAGTTCATGACTAACCCAAATCATCAATCTCTGTCAGTTTCTTGATCTCTAAAACCAAATCATCAATCTCTGTTAGTTTCTTGATCTCTAAAACTGTCTTAAAACATTATGTGTGTGTGTATATATTTTCAATCCTCTTTTTCAATCCTAAAGTTTATTAAGTCTCCATTGCTTAAACAGTCTTGATGGGGTGGGGTGATGTTATCTTGAGAAAATTCCCTAAACTTTAGTTTTCTCATTTTCGAAATATGGTTGATAATACTTGTCTTCTAGAATTGTCTTTCATTGTTTTATACTTAGACTAGTGCCTGGTAGATGGCAGATTCTCAAAAGATATTTGTTGAAGGAAAAATGAATGAATGAAAGTATAGGAATATTCAGTACTCTATCATATACAGTATAAATTAGAGCTATTGATATTAACCTTTATTATTGTGTATAGTGATGTCTATATCTACTCATATATTTTGGAATATTGGGATAAATAGTACACACCTAGTGGTGAAAAGATACCATATATTTTTAAAAACCTATTACAGGGTTGGCTTCTCCAGAATCATGTTGTATAACATATAACAGAATCAATAGAATATATATGTGTGTGTTTGTGTAGCCTATTAATCCTAAATAAATTCAAAGATATTTATTTCAAGGAAATCTAGCTCAAATAATTGTTGGGACTGGCAAGTCTACACTCTATAGGACAGGCTGGTAGGTTGGAAACTCAGGCTGGGGTTGATTTTGAGTCTTGAAGTAGAATTTTTCTTCTCAGGAAACCTCAGCTTTTGCTCTTAAGAACTTCAGCTGACTGAATGAAGCCCACTTAACTATCAAGGATAATCTTTAACTAAAGTCAACTGATTTTAAATGCTAACTACATTGACAAACTATCTACACAGCAACACCTGAGATTAGTGGTTGATTAAAAACTATGTAATATAGCCTAGCCAAGTTTGCATACTTACACATAATTACACCAAACAGATGAAAATCCTAAAAGAAAAACAAAACCTAGGTTCTTCTTATGATGGCTTAGAAATGTTACTTGCTATTGGTCTCCATCTGAAACTGGTCCAATTGTCCCATAGAGCTATTATTTACATTTAAAAAATAAACATAGAAACGGATTCTCCGGTTCTCAAAACTTGAAATTCACATTGTCCCATCTGAGTTCCTCCCTCAGGAAACCAAACTTCAGGCAAGGGACTGGAACTCCCCAGATCACTGCCTTCAGACAAGACTGCCAGAACCCCTATCCATCATGAGTGCCTCTGTATTAGTATTTTCTCATGCTGCTAATAAAGACATACCCAAGACTGGGTAACTTATAAAGGAAAGAGGTTTTATTGACTCACAGTTCCACATGGCTGGGGAAGGCCTCACAATCATGGCAGAAGAACAAGGAACATCTCACCCGGCGGCAAGGAAGAGAGAATGAAAAACCAAGGGAACGGAGTTTCCCCTTATAAAGCAATCAGATCTCGTGAGACTTACTCACTACCACAAGAACAGGATGGAGGAAATTACCCCCAGGATTCAATTATCTCCCACTGGGTCCCTCCTACAACACGTGGGAATTACGGGCGCTACGATTCAAGATGAGATTTGAATGGAGACACAGTCAAACCATATCAGCCGCCTTCCTTTCCCTAATTCCTGTTTTCCTGCCTTCCCTATTATATAGACAACCCCAATTTTAGTTGGTTGGGAGACAACCTACAGCTAAGGAGGTCCACCTCAGCTGCAGCACCTGATTGAAGCCTTCTTCCTTGGCAATACTCGTCTCAGTGCTTGGTGTTCTGTGCGGCAAGCAGCAAGACCCAGACTGAACCCCTTGCATTTTTATAACGTCTACCCATTTTCCATCCAGAAGTATGTGAACAGATAATGACATTAAAAGTTGGACTAATAAACAATTCTGCCTCTATAAAATAAAACTAATGTATTAGAACAGATTTCTTTCTTTCTGGTGAAAGAAACGCTTTATTGGCCAGGCACAGTCACTCATGCCTGTAATCTCAGCACTGTAAGAGGCAGAGGTTGGCAGATTGCTTGAGCCTAGGAGTTGGAGACCTGCCTGGGTCACCTGGTGAACCCTATGTCTATAAAAAGATTTAAAAAAAATTAGCTGGGTGTGGTGGCTCATACCTGTAGTCCCAGCTACCTGGGAGGCTGAATCCAGGAGGTCAAGAGTGCACTGAGATGTGATTGTGCCACTGCACTCCAGCATAGTAAACAGAGTGAGACTCTGTCTCTCTCTCTCTCTCTCACTCTCTTTCTCTCTGTGTATGTGTGTTTGTACCTATTTTAGACACATTATGTTTAGAGCAATGTGTTATTATTGCTCTAAATGTTTAATTTATACAATGCAAATATGTAAACTTGGCAGTGATCTGGCTCATTCAATCACCATAGAAAAGTAAATGATAATTTTGTCTACCATTAACAATTGATAGCCTAAGTGACTAAAATTGTTGTGATACTAATTGAAATGAAGAAAAAATCTACTTTTCTTTATACAATATCAGTGCATTATTCTATGTGTATATCCCAAGTAATTTTTTGATAATTCTAGAAGTTATCTAGCCTGAGAGTTTATCCTTCAAACTTAACGTGACACATCATGAAAGTCAGCCTTAATTTTCTTGAGTTGTGTATGGATCTAATAAAGTAAAATCAACTCCAATATCTTGCATTTGCCTACTTTGTATTAAGCTGGCCCTCATGGGAATGACAAAGACATCTTGGAAATGGTCTTGAACCAGTTAATAATAAAAACCTTTTTCCCTGAAGAAATCAATATACCATTTTGGGCATAATTTATCATTACGTATTCATTTTAGGCAGAACAGCAGGCAGCCTCAAGTAGAGATATTGTAATACTGTTCTCAAAGTCCCTGCCTGCTACTGCTGCTCAGAAACCTACATACTTAATTATTATTTCACATCAATTTTCCACACATTTGGAAATAGCTACCTAATGCATCAATTAATTAAATTTAATATCAGAATATAAATGGGTGAAAAAGTCATTAAAACTTTTTTAATTGTAGATGTTCTCTTTATTTTATTCATCTTGAATTATTAGACAAAAATAAAGTTACATAAATGTTAAATACAAAATTTCATATGTACATATAGTTAAAATTAAGAATGTTATAGATGTATAGAAAAACCAGGCCTTAATTCCTATAAAAATACTCCTAATTGTTCAATACAGAAAAATTCAGAAAATACGAGCTAAAAAAACTGGACTCTCTATTCTCATGCTAATCAGCCATTCTTCACAGGGTCTATAAATTACTAGTTATCAAAATTGAAACATCACTTATCTGTATCCTTTGCCAGGCTGAAAGGCCACCTTACTTCTGCATATCCTAACTGAATGAGAATATAGTGAGCTCAGACTGAGAGTTTTTGAAACCCATGGTGAACCACCGGTTTGGTCTTAAGCAAAAAGGGATGCCACACATTCAGCAGAAAGCACTACAGTGTGCAGCAGCACATTGAGCCTGTGATAGAGCCAAATCCAGGCCCTGGACAAGATTCTGAGACAAGTTGAGTGGTGAGACCCGACACCTTTGGCTTTAACAATGAATAGGGCCACTAGAGTCTTCTCTCACATAGTCCTAGAGAATGTCTCCTCAAGACCTAAGAGAACAGTCAGATAATAAAAGAACACTGAAAGTGGCTCTTTCCATTTGGAGATCCAATAAGAATGAGGTCCTACTTGAAGTTGTGAGAAGAGCTAGATTGATGTCAACCAAGTCTAGTATCAGGGATTGAATAACTGATACTAAGTAAATGCTAGTTACTGACTGGACAACAGAAGGGCCTGTAACACATCCATGGAAAGATAACAATTGCCACGAAGAAGAGGTGGGACATCAAGAACTCTGAAGAAGAAAGGTTGAGGAGCCTGAGATTCCATTGACTTTTCCAAATATGGATTAAAGACATTTTTTCAAACTTTTATTTTACTTTAAGGTACAAGACACACGTGCAGAACATGCAAGTTTGTTACATAGGTATACGTGTGCCATGGTGGTTTGCTGCACCTATTGACCCATCACTAAGTTTGCTCCCCTGGCCCCCCACATCCCAACAGGTCCTGGTGTGTGTTGTTCCCCTCCCTGGGTCCATGTGTTCTCATTGTTCAACTCCCACTTACAAGCGAGAACATGAGGTGTTTGGTTTTCTGTTCCTGTGTTAGTTTGCTGAGGATGATGGCTTCTGGCTTCATCTATGTCTCGCAAAATACACAATCTCATTCCTTTTCATGGCTGCATAGTATTCCATGGTGTGTAGGTACCACATTTTCTTTATCCAGTCTATCAGTCATGGGCATTTGGGTTGGTTCCACATCTTGAGTCAAAGACATTTTAATTATATGCATTGCTTTATAGTGCTTGCAGGACTGCTTCCTTAATAACTACCTAAAATATTGAGTAAGCACACTTTGTTGAATCAGTAGGCCTTAAAAACAACCTCACTCCTCAAAAACTTTTGTATGGCAGCACTAAGATATGCGAGCACCTATCCTGTATGCAAGGTTCAGCTTCCAGCTGTCACTTCTCATCTCATGTTGCATCCCGTTACATGAAAGGAAACTTTGAACAAGTCACCCCAAGAAACAGTAGCTTGATAAACTGTTTCTACCTCTGAGCAGTAAAAAGTTGCCCAAAGGAACCCTGTCACCAGTGAGATGCTCCTTCTGATGATACCAAGACAAGAACCCATGGGTGCACTTTAAGTCCTTTCCTCTTGGACTCCAGGAAAGTTCTAGTATCAATCAACACCTTGTCAATGAAGCCTGGGGCCTCTACCCTTGTTTTCTGTAGCTACATAAATACCCCTGAGATAAAATATCATTCTGTGAAAGAGGAAAGTTAAGGAATTTTAAGTGGATTTCTTATTGTTTGGTTTGAAGTGTCAAGCCTTGTGGAAGACTGCTCTGAGCTCTGTTACCTGGAATAATTGGACTTTTTCATGGACAAGTATCTCATTTTCCTGAATACCTAGTTATCGCCTTCAAAGGATCTCCTTTAAAGATAAAGGAAGAAAAAAGGCATTGCCATTCATGAGTCACACCCAGTTCTGCCAGAAATCATTCTTGAGTCGTATTTCCCATTTCTGATCATCCTGGGATGAAACAGCTCTTCGCAGCCCCAGGGTCTGAGTCTTGAGGGTGACCTGATGATAGTTCTCAAGGCATCTAAATAACTATCCAGCAGGGCCTTACTATATGGGAAAACATAACCCATTCAGAGGATAGTTACTTTTTTGTGCTGGTTTTTAAGGTTAGTGTGTCCTAAATTCTTCTCGATCATTTGGCTGAGTTTTTATTTTTAATGTGCCCCTTTTAGAATAATACAAGCCTTTGTATATATAAACAATACATGACATGAGAAAAATATTTGAATTACATAAGCTTACTGTGTAGAGATATTCAATTTGGGAATATATCCTTTATATAGAATTTCTGTGATCAATAATTATCTGTCAGATATTTAACTCATGCATAAAACATGTGTAGGCATAATTTGTGGCATGTCCAAATAACCTTTAAAATCATTTTCTTCCTTTTGCTTTTTCTACTCCCATCTTTCTTCAAATAAACTGGGCACCCAATCTATTTTCCATGAAATTACTTTCCAGACTCTTCAAATGTATTTCTCTCAGAGCTGTTCTCTTAGAGCATTCATTTAGTTCCGAAAGCAGCATTCATCTGATTTGTCTCTGCAATCATTGTTTCAGAGGAGCGTATTCCCAGGGACAAATTTAAAAGCACTAATGCAGTGTTATCTATTTGAAGTGGCCTGTTCTGTCATCGGCATTCATGGAGCTCTCAGACCCAGCTCTAGTATTCTCAGTAAGTACCTCCAAGTTTTTATTCTGCCTTCACAAGAGCACTGTACTCTTTACTCTCAGTATGTTATGGAGGGTGCTTTTTCAAGGAGGAAGGACAGAGGATCCCAGAAAGAAAGGGAATGGTTACAGCTGCAAGAGAGGAAGAAGTTTTGCCATTTATCCAGTCTTGGTGAAATAATTACTTCATGGAAGCGACTGTGGATCTTGCTGTTTATAGGGTTGGAAGCATATATTTAATCAGAGCTATCAGAGCTGCATATGGTTACGTTGACAAATATATGTGGGCGGTGTGTTTGTTTATATGTAAACCTGTGATTTATTTCAAAATGAAATGATTCCTAGTTAAAAACGACCTGACTGTATACTGCAATACTTCCTATTAGAAGGCTTGATAAATTAATATTTGCTAAGAAGCACTTCTCATCAATTCCGGGAAACATAATCTTGGGTAAAATTTTCAGGCACCTCCCTCCTGTTCACGTGTCTTTTCGTAATAGTACCTGAAAAGGTTTTTTCAACTTAAGATTTTATAATAACAACAAAAAAATAGCTGAGGATTATTGAACCCACTCTATGGAATGAACTCTGGTGCTTAGTAAACATTTAACTTAGCATCAAGCAACAACTAGAATTTATACCAAGAGGATTTTACTGTGATCCCTAAGAAATAGGAGACATTCTTTGGCACTTGAGGTTAAGAAATTTATGTGTGCTTTTCCTCAAAAACTTCTCTTTTGACTGTGTTGTTCATTGGAACTTGTTTTCTATTTTTTCTGTCCCAAGATACAGAACCATGACTTAGAGAAAAGAACACGATGTTAAAAAGTAAGACATTTGGAATTAACTGCTTTCTGTATTCCTCCCCATGTATTAGAATTCAGCAAGCTACTTAACTTCTTTGACCTCAGATTCCTCTCTAAAACAGAAATAATAACATTACAGTTATTTAAAAGTTACAGCAATACTGTCATGCCATCAGGGCTGAATTCCATCAAGGAGTGTGGATCATCTTACCAAACAGCATGTCTTCAACACACTACAAAATCCTGTAATGCTGGAACAGAAGATGTTTACTTCTCTGTAGCACATTATTGCAAACTGTTCTGAACTGATGTAAACCAATTTGATTTCATACAACTCAGAAGTTCTTTTATAAAAAAAGCTGAACATTTTGATGTGTATGAGTATTTGTTGCTCATTGTAAGCAAGCTTTGTTAACAGTTGTAATAAAAGCAAGTTTCAGACCAAAATCTATGTTCATATAGACATACATTAATTAAACACGAATGCACAGGCAAACCCAAAAGAGTTAATACAATGTTGTTTAAGTTTGATAAAGACCCAGATCACTGTGCTTTTAGATGAACAAACTATACATATTTGTTACATGAATGATTTACAGGAGACAAACAGCAATATTTCAGAGGCAGGTTTTTTTTTTTTTTTTTTTTTTTATTTTTAATTCTTTTTTTTTTTTTTTTTTATTATACTTTAAGTTCTAGGGTACATGTGCATGATGTTTATATCATGTATAACTCCCCAATGCAATCCCTCCTCCTCCCCCCTCCCCATGATAGGCCCCAGTGTGTGATGTTCCCCTTCCCGAGTCCAAGTGATCTCATTGTTCAGTTCCCACCTATGAGTGAGAACATGCGGTGTTTGGTTTTCTCTTCTTGTGATAGTTTGCTAAGAATGATGGTTTCCAGCTGCATCCATGTCCCTACAAAGGACGCAAACTCATCCTTTTTGATGGCTGCATAGTATTCCATGGTGTATATGTGCCACATTTTCTTAATCCAGTCTGTCACAGATGGACATTTGGGTTGATTCCAAGTCTTTGCTATTGTGAATAGTGCCGCAATAAACAAACGTGTGCATGTGTCTTTGTAGTAGAGTAATTATAATCCTTTGGGTATATACCCAGTAGTGGGATGGCTGGGTCATATGGTACATCTAGTTCTAGATCCTTGAGGAATCGCCATACTGTTTTCCATAATGGTTGAACTAGTTTACAATCCCACCAACAGTGTAAAAGTGTTCCTATTTCTCCACATCCTCTCCAACACCTGTTGTTTCCTGACTTCTTAATGATTGCCATTCTAACTGGTGTGAGATGGTATCTCATTGTGGTTTTGATTTGCATTTCTCTGATGGCCAGTGATGATGAGCATTTTTTCATGTGTCTGTTGGCTGTATGGATGTCTTCTTTTGAGAAATGTCTGTTCATATCCTTTCCCCACTTTTTGATGGGGTTGTTTGCTTTTTTCTTGTATATTTGTTTGAGTTCTTGGTAGATTCTGGATATTAGCCCTTTGTCAGATGAGTAGGTTGCAAAAATTTTTTCCCATTCTGTAGGTTGCCTGTTCACTCTGATGGTAGTTTCTTTTGCTGTGCAAAAGCTCTTTAGTTTAATTAGATCCCATTTGTCAATTTTGGCTTTTGCTGCCGTTGCTTTTGGTGTTTTAGACATGAAGTCCTTGCCCATGCCTATGTCCTGAATGGTACTACCTAGATTTTCTTCTAGGGTTTTTATGGTATTAGGTCTAACATTTAAGTCTCTAATCCATCTTGAATTAATTTTCGTATAAGGGGTAAGGAAAGGATCCAGTTTCAGCTTTCTACTTATGGCTAGCCAATTTTCCCAGCACCATATATTAAATAGGGAATCCTTTCCCCATTTCTTGTTTCTCTCAGGTTTGTCAAAGATCAGATGGCTGTAGATGTGTGGTATTATTTCTGAGGACTCTGTTCTGTTCCATTGGTCTATATCTCTGTTGTGGTACCAGTACCATGCTGTTTTGGTTACTGTAGCCTTGTAGTATAGTTTGAAGTCAGGTAGCGTGACGCCTCCAGCTTTGTCCTTTTGACTTAGGATTGTCTTGGCAATGCGGGCTCTTTTTTGGTTCCATATGAACTTTAAAGCCATTTTTTCCAATTCTGTGAAGAAAGTCATTGGTAGCTTGATGGGGATGGCATTGAATCTATAAATCACCTTGGGCAGTATGGCCATTTTCACGATATTGATTCTTCCTATCCATGAGCATGGTATGTTCTTCCATTTGTTTGTGTCCTCTTTGATTTCACTGAGCAGTGGTTTGTAGTTCTCCTTGAAGAGGTCCTTGACATCCCTTGTAAGCTGGATTCCTAGGTATTTGATTCTCTTTGAAGCAATTGTGAATGGAAGTTGATTCCTGATTTGGCTCTCTGCTTGTCTGTTACTGGTGTATAAGAATGCTTGTGATTTTTGCACATTAATTTTGTATCCTGAGACTTTGCTGAAGTTGCTTATCAGCTTAAGCAGATTTTGGGCTGAGACAATGGGGTTTTCTAAATATACAATCATGTCATCTGCAAACAGGGACAATTTGAATTCTTCTTTTCCTAACTGGATACCCTTGATTTCTTTCTCTTGCCTGATTGCCCTAGCCAGAACTTCCAACACTATGTTGAATAGGAGTGGTGAGAGAGGGCATCCCTGTCTTGTGCCAGTTTTCAAAGGGAATTTTTCCAATTTTTGCCCATTCAGTATGATATTAGCTGTGGGTTTGTCATAAATAGCTCTTATTATTTTGAGGTACGTTCCATCAATACCAAATTTATTGAGCGTTTTTAGCATAAAGGGCTGTTGAATTTTGTCAAAAGCCTTTTCTGCATCTATTGAGATAATCATGTGGTTCTTGTCTTTGGTTCTGTTTATATGCTGGATTACGTTTATTGATTTGCGAATGTTGAACCAGCCTTGCATCCCAGGGATGAAGCCCACTTGATCATGGTGGATAAGCTTTTTGATGTGCTGCTGAATCCGGTTTGCCAGTATTTTATTGAGGATTTTTGCATCGATGTTCATCAGGGATATTGGTCTAAAATTCTCTCTTTTTGTTGTGTCTCTGCCAGGCTTTGGTATCAGGATGATGTTGGCCTCATAAAAAGAGTTAGGGAGGATTCCCTCTTTTTCTATTGATTGAAATAGTTTCAGAAGGAATGGTACCAGCTCCACCTTGTACCTCTGGTAGAATTCAGCTGTGAATCCATCTGGTCCTGGACTTTTTTTGGTGGGTAGGCTATTAATTGTTGCCTCAATTTCAGAGCCTGCTATTGGTCTATTCAGGGATTCAACTTCTTCCTGGTTTAGTCTTGGAGAGTGTAAGTGTCCAGGAAATTATCCATTTCTTCTAGATTTTCTAGTTGATTTGCGTAGAGGTGTTTATAGTATTCTCTGATGATAGTTTGTATTTCTGTGGGGTCGGTGGTGATATCCCCTTTATCATTTTTTATTGCGTCTATTTGATTCCTCTCTCTTTTCTTCTTTATTAGTCTAGCTAGCGGTCTGTCAATTTTGTTGATCTTTTCAAAAAACCAACTCCTGGATTCATTGATTTTTTGGAGGGTTTTTTGTGTCTCTATCTCCTTCAGTTCTGCTCTGATCTTAGTTATTTCTTGCCTTCTGCTAGCTTTTGAATGTGTTTGCTCTTGCCTCTCTAGTTCTTTTAATTGTGATGTTAGAGTGTCAATTTTAGATCTCTCCTGCTTTCTCTTGTGGGCATTTAGTGCTATAAATTTCCCTCTACACACTGCTTTAAATGTGTCCCAGAGATTCTGGTATGTTGTATCTTTGTTCTCATTGGTTTCAAAGAACATCTTTATTTCTGCTTTCATTTCGTTATGTACCCAGTAGTCATTCAGGAGCAGGTTGTTCAGTTTCCATGTAGTTGAGCGGTTTTGATTGAGTTTCTTAGTCCTGAGTTCTAGTTTGATTGCACTGTGGTCTGAGAGACAGTTTGTTATAATTTCTGTTCTTGTACATTTGCTGAGGAGTGCTTTACTTCCAATTATGTGGTCAATTTTGGAATAAGTGCGATGTGGTGCTGAGAAGAATGTATATTCTGTTGATTTGGGGTGGAGAGTTCTATAGATGTCTATTAGGTCCGCTTGGTGCAGAGATGAGTTCAATTCCTGGATATCCTTGTTAACTTTCTGTCTCGTTGATCTGTCTAATGTTGACAGTGGAGTGTTGAAGTCTCCCATTATTATTGTATGGGAGTCTAAGTCTCTTTGTAGGTCTCTAAGGACTTGCTTTATGAATCTGGGTGCTCCTGTATTGGGTGCATAGATATTTAGGAGAGTTAGCTCTTCCTGTTGAATTGATCCCTTTACCATGATGTAATGGCCTTCTTTGTCTCTTTTGATCTTTGATGGTTTAAAGTCTGTTTTATCAGAGACTAGGATTGCAACCCCTGCTTTTTTTTGTTCTCCATTTGCTTGGTAGATCTTCCTCCATCCCTTTATTTTGAGCCTATGTATGTCTCTGCATGTGAGATGGGTCTCCTGAATACAGCAGACTGATGGGTCTTGACTCTTGATCCAGTTTGCCAGTCTGTGTCTTTTAATTGGAGCATTTAGTCCATTGACATTTAAGGTTAATATTGTTATGTGTGAACTTGATCCTGTCATTATGATATTAACTGGTTATTTTGCTCGTTAGTTGATGCAGTTTCTTCCTAGCCTCGATGGTCTTTACATTTTGGCATGTTTTTGCAATGGCTGGTACCACTTGTTCCTTTCCATGTTTAGGGCTTCCTTCAGGGTCTCTTGTAAGGCAGGCCTGGTGGTGACAAAATCTCTAAGCATTTGCTTATCTGTAAAGGATTTTATTTCTCCTTCACTGATGAAGCTTAGTTTGGCTGGATATGAAATTCTGGGTTGAAAATTCTTTTCTTTAAGAACGTTGAATATTGGCCCCCACTCTCTTCTGGCTTGTAGAGTTTCTGCCGAGAGGTCTGCTGTTATTCTGATGGGCTTCCCTTTGTGGGTAACCCGACCTTTCTCTCTGGCTGCCCTTAAGATTTTTTCCTTCATTTCAACTTTGGTGAATCTGGCAATTATGTGTCTTGGAGTTGCTCTTCTGGAGGAGTATCTTTGTGGCGTTCTCTGTATTTCCTGAATTTGAATGTTGGCCTGCCCTACTAGGTTGGGGAAGTTCTCCTGGATGATATCCTGAAGAGTGTTTTCCAACTTGGTTCCATTTTCCCCCTCACTTTCAGGCACCCCAATCAGACGTCGATTTGGTCTTTTTACATAATCCCATACTTCTTGCAGGCTTTGTTCATTTCTTTTTCTTCTTTTTTCTTTTGGTTTCTCTTCTCGCTTCATTTCATTCATTTGATCCTCAATCGCTGATACTCTTTCTTCCAGTTGATCGAGTCGGTTACTGAAGCTTGTGCATTTGTCACGTATTTCTCGTGTCATGGTTTTCATCTCTGTCATTTCGTTTATGATCTTCTCTGCATTAATTAATCTAGCTGTCAATTCTTCCACTTTTTTTTCAAGATTTTTAGTTTCTTTGCGCTGGGTACGTAATTCCTCCTTTAGCTCTGAGAGGTTTGATGGACTGAAGCCTTCTTCTCTCATCTCGTCAAAGTCATTCTCTGACCAGCTTTGATCCGTTGCTGGCGATGGGCTGCGCTCCTTTGCAGGGGGAGATGCGCTCTTATTTTTTGAATTTCCAGCTTTTCTGCCCTGCTTCTTCCCCATCTTTGTGGTTTTATCTGTCTCTGGACTTTGATGATGGTGACGTACGGATGGGGTTTTGGTATAGGTGTCCTTCCTGTTTGATAGTTTTCCGTCTGACAGTCAGAAGGACTGTCTGTTGGTCTGTTGGAGATTGCTTGAGGTCCACTCCAGACCCTGTTTGCCTGGGTATCAGCAGCAGAGGTTGCCGAAGATAGAATATTGCTGAACAGCGAGTGTACCTGTCTGATTCTTTCTTTGGAAGTTTCCTCTCAGGGGTGACGCCACCCTGTGAGGTGTGGGGTGTCAGACTGCCCCTAGTGGGGGATGTCTCCCAGCTAGGCTACTCAGGGGTCAGGGACCCACCTGAGCAGGCAGTCTGTCCGTTCTCGGATCTCAACCTCCGCGTTAGGAGATCCACGGCTCTCCCCAAAGCTGTCAGACAGAGTCGTTCGCGTCTGCACCGCCCCCGCTCTTTCCCCTAATGGGCTGCAGCTGTGCGCTGTCCGCAGAGGTAGAGTCTACAGAGACAGGCAGGCTTCCTTGAGCTGCTGTGAGCTCCACCCAGTTCGAGCTTCCCAGCGGCTTTGTTTACCTACTTAAGCCTCAGCAATGGCGGGCGCCCCTCCCCCAGCCTCGCTGCTGCCTTGCGGATAGATCGCCGCAGAGGGCTGTGTTAGCAGTGAGGGAGGCTCCGTGGGCGTGGGACCCTCCCGGCCAGGTGTGGGATATATTCTCCTGGTGTGCCTGTTTCCTTAAAGCGCAGTATTGGGGTGGGAGTTACCCGATTTTCCAGGTGTTGTGTGTCTCAGTTCCCCTGGCTAGGAAAAAGGGATTCCTTTCCCCCTTGCGCTTCCAGGTGAGGCGATGCCTCGCCCTGCTTCAGCTCACGCTGGTCAGGCTGCAGCAGCTGACCAGCACCGATTGTCCGGCACTCCCTAGCGAGATGACCCCAGTACCTCAGTTGAAAACGCAGAAATCACCGGTCTTCTGTGTCGCTCGCGCTGGGAGTTGGAGACTGGAGCTGCTCCTATTCGGCCATCTTGCTCCGCCCCCAGGTTTTGTTACCTTTATAAATTTGCATTGGTCACTATGAAATTCTCTCACCCAAAGACTGGACTCAAGTCCATTTAATGATGTAAACTTGGGGGCCATCCCAACAGATCTCACAGATTCCAATTTCCCATTTTTATGCAAGTGTTAAGTATGTTTCTATAATACTTTAACCAATTCACATATCTTGATTTCTTCTAATTTCACAATTCAGAACCTATTTCTAACATCCATTATGCTGATTAACCAGCCACTAAATTCACCAATGAAAACCTATTTCTGATGTTAATGATGCTAATTAGCCACTTATCTGGTGTTTTGCTGAATATGAAGATAGATGAAACTTATGATGTAGAGGCCTCTGAAGTGTGGCTGTCCTGGGATGAAACTGGCTGACCACTCAAGGAGTGTGGGGTTTTCATCAGAACAAATGACAGTCTGACAACCTTAAAGAGAAGTAAAAAGCATTGCTATATACATTCATACTCCACTTTATTCTGAAAAATTTTAAACTAACTTATCAACATCATGATAGCAAGTATCTCAACTCCCCTCCTTCTCTCTCCAACCTATCCTTTCTGTTCCTGTTTGACACTTGAATGTAGTTTGCTGGGGAGAGTGTCTATCAACTGCTGCAGTTTTTTTTTTTTTTTTTTTTTTTGCAAATTTATTTCTCCTTGAATCCACACCCAGAACTATTCCTCTCCCCATCCACACATACTTTTTGCAGAAGTCTTGACTCTCTGTTACTTCCTTTCACCAAGTAAACGCTCTGGATTCAGCCCCCTGAGGATTTCACAGTTTAACAATTCCATAATCACTGTGTGTGATCTAGAATCACCTGGCATTGGTTCATACTGCTTTATCTTTTAGGATACTAAAGGCAAACATATGGGGTGAATAATGGAGTAGATTTTCTAGGCCAGGGAATACGGTAGCGTCTTCTACCTCACCTGGGCTGCACATTGGCCACACATGACACATTATTGTCCAACCAATTCCCTAAAATCTTCTTTGCTTCTTCACTTCATATTGCATGCTTATTCTTTCAGCCCATTTGTAGAAACCCTAAGCTCTGAAACATAACAACCAAAAAAATCAACCCAATCAAAACCCCAGTAGCTGGGATTGTGCTTGTGGAGAGAGCAACCCAACCCAATCAAAAATTCCAGTAGCTGGGATTGTGCTTGTGGAGAGAGCTCAAATTTCAAAAAGCCAGGTGTAGTATAGTCTAAACACACATAATGTGCCCGTTCTGTAGTTTTACACGGAAATGTAAATTTGGAACAGTTAGTAGTGTGTGCAATTGGATTAACTATCTTTGCTGTTGCCAACATAAAATTTGTGGGTCTTTTAATGTGCATCTGTGAGTAAGGGTTTAAGGAAATGAGTATGGGTGATATATGCCTATTTCAGTCTTCCATCACCTCCCACACTTTGGCAAGATTCATAGGTTTTGGCTGGAGAATTAGCCTTTTCTTGGCTTTGGTTTCTCTTTTTCTCACCTTACAATTTATATAGAAACTGCTTCCTCCTGAGTTCATTCTTATACCTAATTCAGTGGCCCATTCTAGTTTATTTTTTTCCAGATGTTTCTTATGTATAGCATGAAAAACACAATGTATGACACTTGTGTTAGCCATGTTTTTCATTGACCCTTATATCAGATTTCTTGGCATCCTAAAATTTGTTAGGTGATGATATTTCATGCAACATAGTAACAGTATTTTATGTTATCTGGTATTATATGCACTTCATATAACTTGAAGCATTTACAAATAGCACATCCATTCATTTCATTTGGCTAGAGAAGAAAAAATTTCAGATGTCTACTTGTTAGGCAGGATTTAGAAAAAGATTTTCTTATGTCTTGGAAAACATGATTGATTCAAACTACTAGGTTGTGTGCACATTGAAAGAAATGTGAAGAATTAATTGGAAGAGAAATTGATTGTACTAGAAATTGAAAAGGGATGAAAAAGTAATTATTTAATGTATATGTTTTAGGGAGGCTGAAAAGATGTAATCACATGGATAAATATGCTTAGAATTATTCTGAGTATTATATTTGCATAAATATCGTAAGTGCTGGATTTCAAAAATAAAGAAATAAATGACCTGTAAGAGGATGCTGCAGTGTTTATATTATTTTGATCCAATAGTGAGGTGATCCCAGAATGTGTTAGATTTTGACTAAACTACAAATACACATAACATACACAAAAATGATGAAGTCTTGAAAATTTTTTAAATGAAAAATAAAACTATTTTAACTTGCTTAACAGTTATTTGCCAAACATATTTGATCACAGAACCACAATAAGATATCATGATATTTCCAATTCTAGCTCCAACATATAAAAACGTTGGAAGTTGTTACTCTCATCCTTACAGAAAAAAAAAATGAACTGAAAATTAATTACTTTTTGTGGGTTCATCAGAGAGCTGAGGTTGCAAGACAAACTACCATTCTGTAATCTGGAAATACTAGTGATTGGAAGAGTCACAATAAAAATCTGCTTATCTGGAGCAGAAGACACTGGACCCATAACTAGGGGGATCACTTAGATAGTAATTTTGATAAATTGCTAAAGAATAAGTGTGGAATAGCATGAGAATGAGAGATTTCTGTTGGCTGCAGTCTTCATGGGATACCCGCATTTTTGTGGGGATTACCTTTGGCAACAATGCCTTGTTCTCACAGTGAAGAACTGAGAAAGAGTCTCTCACACTCTGGCAGGGGAAGAGTAGTCATTATGAAATACACTCAGAAAATTTATTATAACAAAGGCCTACTGTCCAAGGAAGTTGACTTTACTAGAGCTTTATCTCACCTGGGAAAAGGCATTTCTCCAACTCCAGCCCCATCCAGACTTCCAGTCTCACCTAAGATGGGTGAAGCAGAGAAAGCTATAGAAAGCTTATGAAGGTCACAGAGTAGGTACACAGGTCAACACAAAAACTGAGATTTAAATATAATATTGTAGAACACTTTCCTTCCCCCACACCTTACTATAACAGCAACAGATCTCCAGTGTAATGACAGTGGATTAGAGTTAATAGAGCTGCAAGACTTTTTCTGAGAAGTACTTAGGGGTTCCCAAAGCCCAAAGGAAAGATAAAAACAGGGCTGATAGAAGAATGTGCACCATCTGGCAGCTACAGCAAACATTAAACACAGTTCAGCTTCTAGCCAGATTAATATAAAGCCTCCCACTAAAGGCTTATTTATCTCATGTGTAGTTCTCAAACAAAAAATTTGCAAGGTATACAAAGAGAAAAGAAGAAGCACAGTGTGAAGGGCAAACATCAAAACAAACTACAGTTCTGTCAGGTATTGAAATTATCATATAAGGAATTCCAAATAACTATAATTATATGTTTAAAATCTAATGGAGAATATACACAACATGGAAGGAGAGATGGGTAATGTAAGCAGAGAGGTGGAAACTCTAAGAAAAAAATTAAAAGAAAATATCTGAAATAAAAAACACAATAACAGAAAGAAGAATCTTTTGATAGGCTCATTATTTGAATAGACACAGCCAAGCAAAGAATAAGATGGCTAATAGAAACATCCTAAACTGAAGTATGAACACAATAAATAAGTAAATATAATAGAGCAGAACATAAAAGGACTATGGGGGGATTTCAAAAGGTGTAAGATTATCTCAGCTTGAATACCAGCAGAACAAGAAAGAAACAGAAGAAATATTTAAAATAATAATTGTGGGGAAATCCTGATAGTAATGACAGACATCACATCTAGGAAATTTAGAAAACACTAAATAAAATAAATTTTTAAACTACAAATAGGTGTCTCATATTCAGACTTAAGAACCAAAGATAAAGAAAAACCTTGAAAGAATACAGACAGGGAAAACAAACAAGAAACCTTCCTTATAATGAATGAGGATAAGAATTACAGCAGACTTCTCTTCAGAAACCATGCAAGCAAGAAGAAAGTGGAGTGAAATACTTAAAGTGTTGAAAGAAAAGAAAATAAATACCCATCTAGAATTCAATATCCAGTTATATTATCCTTCAAAAGTGAAGAAGAAATAAAGGCTTTCTCATAAAAACAAAAACTGAGGGAATTTATTACCAGCAACCTGCCCTGTAAGAAATGTTCAGAGGAATTTCTTCAGAGAGAAAAAATTGGTGTAGGTTGGGAACTCAGATCTGGTTTTTAGCATTTTAAAATGGTAGAGGAAACTGGGAGGAGGACATACGGAAAATCTTGCAACATCATCACATTTCTGTAAACCTAAAACTATTTACAATTTGAGCTGCATAAAGAAAGGAAGGTAAAGGTAAATAGAGAACAAGTAAATGAAAGGAAGATAGAATTACAGTGAATCTGAAATATCATGTATTGTCAGAAAGTAAAGAATTACTCAAAAAAATCACAATGATGGGGGAATAAGTCAAAAAGACACCAGTGCCAGCTGACAGAGTAGACTATAGCCAAATTTAGAGCAATTTGAGCAAAAAAAATGCACTGGATTATGATTGTGTCCTCATACACAGAGTCTATATACTCATATATAGACTCATGTATACTTCTAGACTCATATGTAGTATATATACTCATCTATAGACTCATATATACTCCTAGACTCATAGAATATACTTATATATAGACTCATGTTAATGAGTCTATACACTCATATATGAAAGATAGATAACTCTTCATGCAAAAAAGTCTAAATTATTAATGTAGATACTCTGCCCTAAAATAGGTAGAGCATAATGCCCTACTTCTGAGGTGTGAGCTATGCATAATGACTTTCTTTGAAGGTATACAATATGGAAAGAGGCTAAAAAAGAGTAACGTTACAGTGGAGAAACCTGACAAAAACTACTCCAGTCAGTTGATCAATACTGACCTCAATGATGATGAGTTAACTTGGATAGTACGCAACCTTGATATGATAACAATGAGAATGGCACTTTACCTCTGTGGTTTTCCTCCCCCAAACTCATAATCACTGTAGTCTTATCATGAGAAAAACATCAGACAAGCCTGAATTGAGAGACATTTTACAAAATATCTAACTAGTCCTCTTCAAAACTGTAAAGGTCATTGAAAACAAGGGAAGTCTGAGAAAGTGTCACAGCACCAAGGAGCCTAAGGAAACATGACAATGAAATGTAATGTGAAATCAGATAAAAACTAATACATCCGAATAAAGTATGCACTTTTATTAATAATAATGTATCAGTACTGGTTAATTAATTGTGACAAATGTACTATACTAACGTAAGATGTTAATAGTAGTGGGACCCGGGAGTAGGGTATATAGGACATCTTATATACCCTACTATAAATCTATAGTAGGGTATATAATTTTTTCTATAAATCTAAAACTGCTTAAAATTTGAAAATTATTTTTAAATGATCAGGACAAAATTTTCTGAAAACTCACACAATTATGATTGAAGGCAGATTAAAAGGACTACCCTTTACAGTACCTAGTTTTGCTGCTTAAAAAACAAAACAAAAGGCCGGGTGCGGTGGCTTATGCCTGTAATCCCAGCACTTTGGGAGGCTGAGGCGGGCAGATCACTTGAGGTCAGGAGTCAAGACCAACTTGACCAACATGGTGAAACCCTGTCTCTACTAAAAATACAAAAATTAGCCAGGTATGGTGGTGGATGCCTGTAATTCCAGCTACTTGGGAGGCTGAGGCAGGACAATTGCTTGGACCTGGGAGGCAGAGGTTGCAGTGAGCAGAATTCAGGCCACTGCACTCCACCCTGGGTGACAGGGCAAGAATCCGCCTAAAAAAAAAAGTTAAATTTCGCTTTTGTTTCTCAATAGTGTTCCACTATATCTCTAGATAGAAGATCTAAGTATAGATTAGTAAAGGTAGCAGTCATTTAGGCTGCAGTTTCTATGAATAGAAATGGCAGTGGTGAGTCTGGAACAGTAAAGAAGTAGAAGGTTTTGGATATAGGGAACGAAAAATGAGATAATTTAAGTACATATTTTTGATCACTTCTCTGCTTGGCTTACTGTGATCTGATCATTTCACAAAGTCAAGGTCCCCGAGAATTGATCAGTGGTATTACCTGCATCTGTCACAGAAAACAAATGACAACCCTTGGTTTCCATTTAATTTCATTTAGGAAATTCACTATAATCCCTTTATAAGACAGTGGTTCTTAACTTTTTCATCATATGTACCTCGGAGAATCCAGTGAAAGTCTGAATCTTTTCCTTAATTTTTAGAAATACACATAATTTACCATACTGTTCCAGAATTGTATTAAAACACCATCATGCCCCTTCATGAATCTCAGATTTTACCCTCCTATTCTAAGGCATTTTGCTGTGACTTACTTAAGTCTATAAAAGATCAAATAATGGGGCTTAGTAGGAATGCTTGGTCTTCAGGATAATATTATTTCCAACTTTCATTTCCATTATGCTGAATTGAACTTCCTAAAATCTAGCAAGGTCCCACCTTCAATTTACTTGGCACACACAAAATAACCAAATGCTTTTGTTTTGAGATTAACTATTTGAGTCTCTATCATTATATTTGTTCTTGTCTGTTTGAAGGTAGACATGAAGACCAATGCTGTTATAGCTAATGTTAGACCACCACATTCTGGGAGACACGTAAATAAATATCAGATAATAACATCATGCTTTCACTGTGCTTTTCAATGATTCTACACACTATGAGCAAATGGAAATAGAATAAATTGTTCCAGATTTTTCCCAGAATAAAACTCTTTTTAGAGAGCAAGGGCCTTGAAAACTGCATTAACTCTTTGGATTGTTAGCTTACTATTCCATAAGTGTTTCAGTAGCTTGCTTAAAATTAGACACATTTAGCTCTTTGTTTTGTTATTTTTCTGACTAGAATCTTTTTGTTTCTAGTTTCTCTGGAAGTATGAAGAGTTTCACTGAAATATGCAGATTAGTCATTTAGTGATTTCAAGTGCTCTGTTGAAGTTGCTTAAAAACCAACATCCTCTCTACCGGGAAGAACAGATTCCAAGAGAATTGTTAAAATACACTTGAGGGTAAAATAGCAAGATATTTTAGGATTTATGATTGAGTAATGTAACAATAAAAATAAAAAGTAAAATATAAAAACCAGAAACATTATTTGAAGGAGCTTCTTAAATACTTTCCCAAAAGCAGCTCTCTCTCTCTCTCTTTGTGTGTGTTTACTGCAGGAATTGTGTGTGATTTTTGTGTTGGTCAGAGTAATATATTTAAATTGGAAGAGTATTTTTCCATTAATGTTATAAAATAACTCAAAGGCTAGAATGTGATGAATGTAACCATTTAGTATGATAAATAAATGAATAAGAAAATGACATATTGTACTAGGCTCATTCTTAAATCTGAAAGTCTCTAGCATTCTAACACACGGGCTTATGAATTAAGGGTTCTTTTTTTATCTGTAGAGATGTTAATGACCCCTTCCATTAATTATGATTTTGAGTAGTGATCCCAACAGTGATAGGTGAGCACTCACATTTCCGGTCCCATTTGACCTCAGTGTTTCTGCCTCATGAACTAAAGTGATGTAGGCAACATAAAGAGGATGATACAGATAACAACAACAAAAAGCAATATGTCACTCATGGATGGCCAAGATTTGACTTGGCTGTTTGCTTTGGCCACATCTCTGAAGCCCATAGACCACAGTCTTCTCATCTACAAAATGTAGATATTAAACATAGGCATAGTCAAATGCCTTCTAAAAGTTAACAGTCACATTTACATAACAAGCAATGTTAAGATATGGGGTAGGAAGGCTGTGAATATTGATTAATTTTTCCCCAGGTCAAGTTTTTTGGAGAATAAATATGTTTGGTCAAAGTAACTACACATGCTCTTTCAGTGGTTTTTACATATTTGGTTCAAGAATCACTGGAAAGAGGTATTGTAACTGCCCAATGGGTTTACCTTACCCGCTGCCTAGACAGGGGAATTGAAAAAAAGAAAGAGTAATTCACGCAGAGCTGGCTGTGCAAGAGATCAGGGTTCTATTATTACTCAAATCAGTCTCCCCGGGTTTCAGGGATCAGAGTCGTTTATTTTGTTTGTTTGTTTGTTTGTTTGTTTTTTAGACGGATCTTGCTCTGTCACCCAGGCTGGAGTGCAATGGCGCGGTCTCGGCTCACTGCAACCTCCATCTCCCAGGTTCAAGCGATTTTCCTGCTTCAGCCTCCTGAGTAGCTGGGATTACAGATACACGCCACCACACCCAGCTAATTTTTATTTTTAGTAGAGATGGGGTTTCACCGTGTTGGCCAGGCTCATCTTGAACTCCTGATCTCAGGTGGTCTGCCTGCCTCAGCCTCCCAAAGTACTGGATTACAGGCATGAGTCACTGTGCCTGGCTGGGGAGCAGAATTTTTAAGGACACCTTGGTGGGTTGTGGGGTAAGCCAGTGAGCCAGGAGAGCTGACTGGTCAGAGATGAAATCACAGGGAGTCAAAGTTGTCTTCTTGCACTGAGTCAGTTCCCGGGTGGGGGCCACAAGATAAGATGAGCCAGTTAATCCATCTAGGTGGTGCCAACTGATCCATCAAGTACAGAGTCTGCAAAATATCTCAAGCACTGATCTTAGGAGCAGTTTAGGAAGGGTCAGAACCTTGTAGCCTTCAAGCTGCATGACTCCTAAACCACAATTTTTAATCTTGTGGCTAATGTTAGTCCCTACAAAGGCAAACTAGTCCCCAGACAAGAAGGAGGTCTGCTTTGGGAAAGGGCTGTTATCATCTTTGTTTTAAACTATAAACTAAGTTTATCCCAAAGTTAGTTTAGTCTAAGCCCAAGAATGAACAAGAACAGCTTGGAGGTTAGAAGCAAGATGGAGTAGACTAAGTTAGATCTCTTTCACTGTGTCAGTCATAATTTTGCAAAGGTGATTTCAGTACTAGTCTTGTCAAACACTGAGAAATCACACATGTAGGTACACAGATCCATCGTTGTTTATTCCTGCACTCTGTACTGAACCAATTTTCCCGGAAAGTTGCATTCTTTGCTCTAAATCGTAATGACTATTACTAAATGTTCATAGTAATTACATTATTTTGTCTTAAATAGCAATAACTTTGTCCTAACAGTAATTCCCAAGTAGTAATAGTACTTAGTTTCTTGGAATTTAAAAAACTCAGTTTCTTTCCATTTTAACATTTTGCTCTTTATTCATAAAAATATTTTACTATTTTACATGTTATTAAACCATGTTTCAGGATTATTTCAATATGCAGGTAGTTTCCAATATTTAACAAATTTTATTTCAAAAGTTTGTTTGTTGGCCAGGCGTGGTGGCTCACGTCTGTAATCCCGGCACTTTGGGAGGCTGAGGTGGGCGGATCACGAGGTCAGGAGATAGAGACCATCCTGGCTAACATGGTGAAACCCCCTCTCTAAAAATACACAAAAATTAGCCGGGCGTGGTGGCGGGCACCTGTAGTCCCAGCTACTCGGGAGACTGAGGCAGGAGAATGGCGTGAACCCGGAGGCGGAGCTTGCAGTGAGCCCAGTTCCAGCCACTCCACTCCAGCCTGGGCGACAGAGCGAGACTCCGTTTCAAAAAAAAAAAAAAAACTAGAGCAGTGAGGGGAAGCTGAAGTAGAACCATTCCCAGGGAAAAGAAACAGAGTTAGGCCTTCATAATGAGGGACATGAAGGAGAATCAAGCCCCATTTTCAGAAGACGGGAAGCTAGACACCAGGCTCCAAAGGAGAGCAAAGATTCACACATGCCTGTCCACAGTGATGTCATAAGACATTTATCAACCAAATTATAAAGAAGACTAGGACTTTCCTTGATTGGTCAGAAGTGAATAACCTTCTTCCTTACTGAATATAAAAGAGAAACCAAGAGGCAGCATGGGATCACTGAAGGAGAAAGCTGCCAAGAAAGGAGCCAATACCAAGACAGCAGACGAAGAATAAAGAGTCCTGCTCACATTTCTGAGCCACCACATCAGTCCAGAGGATACTGGATTCTCCTCCTCCAACTCTTCCTTCTGGTGATGCCAAGTTTCGATAACTGACTTAAAAATACTGCTTAGATCAGAGTGAATTATTATCATCTACTGATGCCAGAGCTATTCATGGCATATGCTTTTTTCCCCATTCGTGCTGATCTTCACTTGCTTTTCCCTACTTACCATAAGCTTCCACGTTAAAAATCTTGGCCACATGTGATCTTTGCAAGCAGCCTTCTAAAATAACATTAAGTTTTACGTGCATATGTGTTTTTAATTCACATTAATGGTATTTTGCTGTAAATTGTATTTTATTACAGTGTCCTCAAAGTCTATTTATGACACTGTCTATAGATTTGTTGGTTTACGCTGCTGAAGAAGGTTCCATAGGATGCAGCCACTGTATTGAGCTTCTTCACTCTTTGGAAGCAAATGTGTAGTTTGCCCCCCTCCTCCTTGCTTCTACCTGCATGCTGTTTACGGAAACAGTGAGTTGGAGGCAAAATATTATTGCTGCCATGGTAAACAACTTAGGATAGGATCTCTGTTGGAACTTTGCAAATATTTTTCTGTGATATATGCCCAAGAGTTGATTCTTTTTTTTTTTTTTTTTTAAGACGGAGTTTCACTCCTGTGACCCAGGCTGGAGTGCAGTGGTGCGATATCAGCTAGCTGCAACCTCTGCCTCCCGGGTTCAACTGATTCTCCTGCCTCAGCCTCCCAAGTAGCTGGGATTACAGGTGCCTGCCACCACACCCAGTTAATTTGAGTAGACTCTTTAGTTCAGAAAACAGATATACCCTGCAATTAGCTGAATACTGCCACCTGCTTTTCTGAATGGCCAATTTATGCTTTCACCAAAAGTTAGTCAATGTTCTCTTCTTCCACATCCTGGCCAATATTTTGCATTGCCTTCCTACACACTCTTGTCATTCTTATGTATATAAATTATTGCATTATTTTCTTGGTTTACATTTTTCTAGTTATTGGGTTCAATAACTCCTTTTTCTTCTTTTACAGAAGTTTTGTTGTATAAACGATTTTTATTTGTCAATTATAGACATTACAGATACCGTACAAATATCTTCTCTCACTGTGTTACCTATCTGTTAATTTTGTCTATCTGTCCTTTGAGGAATAAACGTTATTAATTTTGCTTAAGTCAAATATATTGATGCTTTCATTAATGATAGGCAGTTTGTGGGTCTTGCTTAGGACATTTTCTCATTCTCAATTTATAAAGATCTTCTTCAACATGTACATATTAGCATTTTTATTTTTTGTCTTTCACATTGGGTCATGAATCTCTCATGAGTACATCTTTGACTATAGCATTGATTAGGAAGCCAGTTTTATATTTAGTAAGTCAATCACTCTAACACCATTACTAAACTCCCTTCTCCATTGCTTTCTGTTGCCAGCTTTATCATGTATAAAATTCCTTTATACATGTAGGTCTGCAGCTGAGGTATATGTTATTATCTATTGGTCTATTTGTTTCTATACTAGTTCCATACTCCTGTTGTTGCATTTTTGTGGTGTGCTTTAACATCTGGTGGAACTAGTTACCCTCTTTCAATTTTTTTTACCAGCATAGATTTCGCTACTATGATACATTCTTTTATCTGAATTTTAGAATTTACTTGTTGAATGCCAAAATACCTCAACTGCAGTTTGATTTGCATAACATTGAATTTGTAGATTAATTTGGAAGCCATAACATCCTTGCACTTTAAGTTTTTTCATCTCTGCACATGCTACATCTGCCTAATTATTCAAATAATATTTTATATAATAGGCTAGATATTAAATTTTTTCTTTATCAAATCTTGAATAATCTTTATTAGTTTCATTACTTACTACCTTATAATACTTTCTTTTTTGGCCCTTACCCTTCTCCAGCCTGTCCCCATGCCACCTCATATATATACTTTCATAGTGACATTCGGTGTTACTCTGTTTGTGGTCTCTCATGAATTTTGCATTAGTTCTTCGGACTCCAGTACTTTTACTTTTATTCTATAGCATCTCTGGAGTTAGAATGTTGGAAGTGACCTAGAACCTGTGTTGTTTTGCCCAGAGGGCCCCACTGATTTTTCTACAGTGGTTTGAGAGGGACGTGTTGTTACTTGCAGCTGAACCTCCTGATTGATATGACACATCAGTATGGGGCACATACACCATGTTGATGATGGGCATCATTTCATAATTATCACACAGTCTCTTTCACATCATCTGATTCTTCTCAATCTCAGGTTCCTTCCCAGTCATTTGGTACCCAGGGTTATCACAAGGCTTCCTGGGCCCCTTTCCTTTTTCTACTCTTTCTACCTGCCCTATCAAATAAAATTGTTCAACATCAAAAAGGACTGGCTCTCCCCTCTATCACCAAATAATGCTTTCTTCTTCCTTATTGTTTTCAGTTATCTGATTCTAAAAATTTAAATTAGATCACCTGATAGCTTATACCATGGGAATTTGCATCCTAATCGAGACAGTTTCAATCCAATCAATTCATAATTGGTGAAAACTTTCAGAGTGTAACGAAGAAAAACAATTCATCGAGTATAGTGGAGAATGTTTGTGGGCTATATTCTTACCAGGTAAGCAAACAGTTCTGTCTGAGAGGCTGCTCCATGGGTGGTCGACTCTTCAGAAGTATTTTTCCCTTTTCTGTAGCTTCTTTTCTATGTTAATTTTGAGAACCTTCTGAGTACATAAGATTTATAAAAAGCTCTGCATATTCTGTTTGTGTGTTTCTTTTCCCACACATTCACTCTCATGATATTGCAATGTGCGACTTTAGCATTCTGAGAAAGAGGTCTATTCGTTAAGTCTGTTAAGTACAGGTCAATCTTTAGAGCTAAACTATGTGGTACACAAATTGTTAAACCTAGACCTCCAAAGTCTAGACATTAACCCAGCAAACTTCCAAATTCTAATTAGCTTTCTCTTTAACCTCATTTTACTTTCCCTTTCCATTTTCATTGTGCAAAATTTCAAGCTGTTAATAGGATAAAATTGCTTCCACCTTTGTTTGCGAGATATGTCATTTCAAAATTTAATATCTGAAAAATGTCCAAAGGGGAATTTCATCAGATCTACTCCACTCATTAGTAGAAAGGTTATTGAGGTTCTCTACAGAGTATATGTAGAATGTGAGAATCATTATTTTTGTTTCTTGTTTGTTTTATTCTTGGATCCTAATCTATTCATATTTATAAAAGTAGAAAGTTACAGTTCATGCCAGCAGAAGTCCACCAGCATTTTAATAAGACAATTGTGCAATTAAACATTTTAAAATTTGTCTTAAGTTAAAGTCTCTAATGAATTAGAATTGTGTTCCTGAATTGCTTAGTGTAATTTTAGTAAATCAGAGGAAAATAAGGGGGAAATTGATGAATGTACTAATCAACTTTTTCAGTAATTAAAAAGTACTTGGAGATATAAAATACAATCATTGTTGCAATTTATGGCATTTTATATTTCTAAAACATGACATGGTTATTTGTTTTATGATTATCAAGTACCAGGTTGTACTGGAAAGATACTTATTAGTAAAAATATTATTCCAGATTTGGGGTATTTTCATTAGCTATACTCAAATAATGTAAAGAAAATTATTTCTTAGTATTAGTTGTAAATAGTTATTCTTACTAATCAACTTACTTTCTTAGTAATATTAAATTTAATATTATTAATATACTTATTATTCTACTTTTGATATTATCAGCTCAAGGTAGTTGTAGAAAATGTTTTAGTAAGTGCCCTAGGCAGAGAAAAGACTCTATTGTTTAGGTGGTGGTTTCATAGTTTAAAGGAAAAAATTAATTTGGTTTTGTTGTTTTTACTTTTGCTTGCTTTTCTCAAAAATCTCTCCTTAACTGGTAAGCTCAAAATGTCAGATCTGTAATCCCAGGAAGAGCTTTACCATGTGAGTGTACTGCCCGGATCACATAGTTTAATGAACTTTCTTATCTGCCTCAGTGCAATCTCTTCTCTAGCCAGTTACTGATGCTCTAATCACAACCTTGAAATGTGTGGGTAAATGAATTTCTTTGTCAGAAATGTGTAACTTCTCATTCACTTTCCTCAAGGGACTCTTAATGGTAAAACTATGGAAAAATGAACAATTTTTTTTCTCTTTACTTGAAAACAATAAAACGTAACCCATGATTTCAAGATTTCTTTCCAGTACCTCGTTACCTTGGCTCACATGTTATACGAAGCCCTTTGTGAAGAATACGTCTCCAGAGGAGACTTGTTTCTTTGAGGTCTCAGTCAAAACCTTTCCTCAGCTTTATTTTGATCCAAGAAGGGGCATAGAGATGGCCCATCTCTTCCTTGAGATTATTTGATAAATAATTTTCCCATCTATTTCCCCATGCGTAATAATTAATACCAATACAAAATTAATCCAGTCATTTCCTCTACATGTCTAATATGCAGGTCCTATTTTGGGTTGGCATGTGAGATAGATTAGGCGTGTTATAATACTGAAACATTTCCATACCAAAAGCCAAACTATTTACCTAGGAAGGGTTTCTTATTTTTCTTTTCTCAAAGGCTAGGACACACTAGATAAAGCATTATTTCTCTCCACAATAAGCCATAAAATTAAAGGAGATAAATGAATTTTCCAGGTTTAATAAGACTTAATTCAAAGTTACTGAAATTGAACCATATTCTCTCAATATTCAGATAGTTTAAAGCCATTCTGTAAGGTTTTATGTATTTTCTCTTTTTAAAGGTCTATCTTCAAAAGTTTTACACTCCGGATTTAAAAACTTTAGTCATTTGGTTTTGGCCAACTTATGGGAGGAATAATAAACTATTTTTCCTCATGTTCAGCCATGCTTTCTTTGGTCAATGCCATTTTAGTTTTCCTGATTTATTTCTTTTGAATTTCTAGGTCATGATTCTTCACTACTTAATAGGGAAAAAATTAGCTAAACATTTGTTTTTCAGATTAGGCTTTTGGTAAAGAGTACTGCTGAAAGGTCAAGGCAGATGAATCAATCAATAAATAATCAATAATAAAATCAATAGATACGTAATTCCTAATAATTAAAAAGAAGGTCTAACTTTAAAACTAAGATCTAACTTTAAAACATGAATAAAATGTAATGACTCGTTTGTACCTCCACTTCATAGACTACTTGATATTTTCTGTAAAAATGGAATTCAAGATTTCAGAAATGAAAGTGAACAATTCATTAAGTATTTGATAGGTTTTATTCTAGCTTATAGTTCAGTTCTTTTTAAAATATTAAATTTGGAATAGCTCATACAAAATGAAATTTTTAGGAAGGCATCTAGCCTGATTTTCCTTTTCAATATATCCACAGTTTTATGGTTATCAGATGGCTTTCTCCCCTTTGTTATATGTCTTAGCTATATTACTTTGCAAGTTGCCACTCTTCTGAAATAGTTGGTTATATGAGCATGTTAGTAATCAAATAACCTTGACAACCACTAAGTAAAGTTTATCCATTTTACTTTCTAAAAAAAGTACTGGAGATTGGCTGTGGAATTGGCTAACAAGCACAATTCAGGTAGAATTTTTAAAAATAAGTGGACCTTCAACTTTTCTCTTACCAATTTTTCAATTTACAATGTAACTCCACGTTTTTCTTTCCACTAGTGAAAAAGCCACTACTAATGGGTGAAATTGTGAATGCTAACTTTTCATTTGAAACCACAGCACTTTCATTTTGCCCTCTTTCAGAAATCCCACTATTATACACCGAGAGCAATTCAGCCCCAAATGGGAAAATATATAAGAATCATTTCTTTTAAAAAAAGTTATTTTTGTTCTCATTTTAGACTTCTGCATTGGGAAACAACTTGTCATATATATATATATCAGAGTATTTCTCTTAGTTTATTCTCATGAAATGTTTCTACATTAATGGTGCCTTAGAAGTGAGGAAATAAAATATTTATATCATTTACTAAGTCCTCACTATGTAATATAATTACTGTAAGAACAGTTTCAGGTGGGTGTGTTTATTTCCATTTACAGATAAGAAAATTAAGGCTCAAAAGGCCTAGGTAACTTGCTGAAGATCATAGTGCAGGACATGTAGAGAGAGCTGAGATTAAAGCTCAAATTTAGTTTATTCTTGAGTCCAGGTTTATAACTACAATACTTTACTAACTACTAAAGGCTATGTGGATATCTTAGTGGACATCAGAACGGTGTCAGAGAAAGTTGGAAGTGGAAGAAATGTTAAGATTATGTCATTCTAGAAGAGAGAAATGTCCAGGAAATTATCCATTTCTTCTAGATTTTCTAGTTGATTTGCGTAGAGGCATTTATAGTATTCTCTGATGGTTGTTTGTATTTCTGTGGGGTCGGTGGTGATATCCCCTTTATCATTTTTTATTGCGTCTATTTGATTCTTCTCTCTTTTCTTCTTTATTAGTCTAGCTAGCGGTCTGTCAATTTTGTTTATCTTTTCAAAAAACCAACTCCTGGATTCATTGATTTTTGGAGGGTTTTTTGTGTCTCTATCTCCTTCAGTTCTGCTCTGATCTTAGTTATTTCTTGCCTTCTGCTAGCTTTTGAATGTGTTTGCTCTTGCCTCTCTAGTTCTTTTAATTGTGATGTTAGAGTGTCAATTTTAGATCTCTCCTGCTTTCTCTTGACTTCAAACTATACTACAAGGCTACAGTAACCAAAACAGCATGGTACTGGTACCACAACAGAGATATAGACCAATGGAACAGAACAGAGTCCTCAGAAATAATACCACACATCTACAGCCATCTGATCTTTGACAAACCTGAGAGAAACAAGAAATGGGGAAAGGATTCCCTATTTCATAAATGGTGCTGGGAAAATTGGCTAGCCATAAGTAGAAAGCTGAAACTGAATCCTTTCCTTACCCCTTATACGAAAATTAATTCAAGATGGATTAGAGACTTAAATGTTAGACCTAATACCATAAAAACCCTAGAAGAAAATCTAGGTAGTACCATTCAGGACATAGGCATGGGCAAGGACTTCATGTCTAAAACACCAAAAGCAACGGCAGCAAAAGCAAAAATTGACACATGGGATCTAATTAAACTAAAGAGCTTTTGCACAGCAAAAGAAACTACCATCAGAGTGAACAGGCAACCTACAGAATGGGAAAAAATTTTTGCAACCTACTCATCTGACAAAGGGCTAATATCCAGAATCTACAAAGAACTCAAACAAATATACAAGAAAAAAACAAACAACCCCATCAAAAAGTGGGGAAAGGATATGAACAGACATTTCTCAAAAGAAGACATCCATACAGCCAACAGACACATGAAAAAATGCTCATCATCACTCGCCATCAGAGAAATGCAAATCAAAACTACAATGAGATACCATCTCACACCAGTCAGAATGGCAATCATTAAGAAGTCAGGAAACAACAGGTGTTGGAGAGGATGTGGAGAAATAGGAACACTTTTACACTGTTGGTGGGATTGTAAACTAGTTCAACCATTATGGAAAACAGTATGGCGATTCCTCAAGGATCTAGAACTAGATGTACCATATGACCCAGCCATCCCACTACTGGGTATATACCCAAAGGATTATAAATTACTCTACTACAAAGACACATGCACACGTATGTTTATTGCGGCACTATTCACAATAGCAAAGACTTGGAATCAACCCAAATGTCCATCTGTGACAGACTGGATTAAGAAAATGTGGCACTATATACCATGGAATACTATGCAGCCATAAAAAAGGATGAGTTTGCATCCTTTGTAGGGACATGGATGCAGCTGGAAACCATCATTCTTAGCAAACTATCACAAGAAGAGAAAACCAAACACCGCATGTTCTCACTCATAGGTGGGAACTGAACAATGAGATCACTTGGACTCGGGAAGGGGAACATCACACACTGGGGCCTATCATGGGGAGGGGGGAGGAGGGAGGGATTGCATTGGGGAGTTATACATGATATAAAAGTCATGCACATGTACCCTAGAACTTAAAGTATAATAAAAAAAAAAAAATAAAAAAAAAAATAAAAAAAAATAAAAAAAAAAAAAAGAGAGAAATGGAAGTCAATAAGGGCTATGTCCTTAGTGTCATATTCTCAGTGACAGAGGTCAAATAATCCTCCCATTCAAATGTATATTGAAGATTGATTATCCGTAATTTTATTTTAAAACTTTTTGACATTATTTCTACAGTAGAGTAAATTCTTATGATCCCCACACATATATTATTTTCTTACTGCTTTATTCTTAGAATACTCAATTTGAAAATAAGCCTTTTTATCACCTAAGAAGTTACTAATTCTCTGAGAGATGATTTCAAGCATGGTTGTTTTAAACCCTTCAGAAAAAAAATTGAAAGCCTCGTCTGTAACTCTTGATGACTTTGTTCCTATTCATCATCTATTATCAATTGCTGCCTAAATAGTAGGCGAGAGAGATAACTGCTCCAATAGATGCAATACTTTGGATTTCTCAGAACTATACTGATTTCCAATAATTTATGTAAGTTTAACTTTTGTTAGAATGCAGAAGCTTGTGAGAAACCATTGCTTCTTCCATAACAACTAGGGAAAATGTAGATAGTGTGTATGTGTGCGTATATATGTATATACGTGCACACACACATTATATTATATTATATAGATTAAAAAGTCCATATTAACTAATGCATATTATATATACTTCTATATACTATATATATATTAAAAAGTCTTTTTTAAGAGACTTTATTTTTTTTGAGACGGAGTCTCGCTCTGTCGCCCAAGCTGGAGTGGTCGCCCAAGCTGGAGTGCAGTGGCCGGATCTCAGCTCACTGCAAGCTCCGCCTCCCGGGTTCACGCCATTCTCCTGCCTCAGCCTCCCGAGTAGCTGGGACTACAGGCGCCCGCCACCTCGCCCGGCTAGTTTTTTGTACTTTTTAGTAGAGACGGGGTTTCACCGTGTTAGCCAGGATGGTCTCGATCTCCTGACCTTGTGATCCGCCCGCCTCGGCCTCCCAAAGTGCTGGGATTACAGGCTTGAGCCACCGCGCCCGGCCGAGACTTTATTTTTAGAGCAGTTTCAGGTTCCCAGAAAAGTCGAGCAGAAAGTACGGAAATATCACATGCTTCCACACATCTGCAGCCTCCCCTGTTATTGACATCCTCCGCCAGCAGTGTATATTTGTTACAATTGATGGGCCTACATTGGCAGATCATTATCACCCAAAGTTCATAGTTTACATGAAACTTAGTTCTTGCTGTTGTACATTGTATGGGTGTGGGCAAATGTATAGTGACATGTACCCACCATTAGAATATTGTATTAGTCTGTTCTCACATTGCTATAAGGAAATACCCAAGACTGGGTAATTTATAAAGAAAAGAGGTCTAATTTACTCAGAGTTTCACACGACTGGGGAGGCCTCAGGAAACTTACAATCATGGCAGAAGACACCTCTTCCCAGGGCAGCAGGAGAGAGAATGAGTGCCAGCAGAGGAAATGCCAGATGCTTATAAAATCGTCAGATCTTGTGAGAACTCACTCAGTATCATGAGAATAGCATGAGGGGAACAGTCCCCATGATTCAATTACCTTCCACCAGGTCTCTACCATGACACGTGGAGCTAATGGGCATTACAATTCAAGATGAGATTTGGGTGGGGACACAACCAAACCATATCAAGTATCGTACAGAGTAGATTCACTGTCTTAAAAATCCTCTGAGCTCTGTCTTTTCATTCCTTCTTTTCACACCCAGATCTTTGTACTGTCTTCACCGTTTTGCCTTTTCCAGAACGTCATATAGTTGGAATCATACAATATGTAGCCTTCTCAAACTGGCTTCTTTCACTTAAAAATACATTTAAGTTTCTTCCTATATTATTTTTAAAAGATATTCAATGGTTGCAGGTCCAATAATAATAATAATAATACCTAAATGAAGTCAGTTCTATAGAAGAATGAGATCTTCTTGATTGAATGCAGGATGCTGGCCCTTTCTTCTCCGGGGGCACTAGCTGTATCTGGGCATGTAAGTAGAAGGTCCTTCCTATCATATAGGTAGAGGAAATATGTTGGGGTCAAGAGAAACTAGTGAAATTTGTAATAACCATATAGGTGGCATGATTGACTGAAATCTGACAGCGGTTGTTCTTCCGACCTACCAGACTTCACTTAAGAAACATTTACCAAGAGTATGGCAAAAGAAGGCTAGATTGGAAAGGGAAAATGATCTTCATCATATTCTTGCATATCAATCCCAAATTTCTGCTAGAATGATTTGCCTATAATGCACATAGCACAGATACATATAATATTCTGAAAACCTTTGATACCAGACATAAATTAAAACAAACTGCCACTGCTATCCATTGCTGACATAGCACATCTTTTGAATGAATTAATATATATTCAACTCCTCATGCTAGCTGCTAGAAATATAAAAGGGTATATTCTCTGAGGGAAAATAATATCCATTTTAGTCTTTGTTTTTTTAAAACATAACATATCTGACATACACCTGCAATTTAAAAGGCAAGTGAAGAAGCAGGAAAATATAACCCTAAATCAAGAGCAAAAATAAGAAACAAAAGCTGACATATAGTTGCCTCAGAGGTTAGAACTTGTTGATAAACAATTTAAAATGATTATCATACATATGTTAAAAATAGAGGCAAGGATGAACAAAATATCTGAAAAATTAATAATTGTAACAAATAAGTAGAAACCCTATAAAGAAAATGAAATAGATAATATATAACTGAAAAGTGTCTGAAATTAATAACTTTTTGGATGGGTTTAAACAGTAGATTGGCATAGCAGAATAAAGAATCAGTGAATTTGAATTCTCATCAATATAAGTTATAAAAACTGAAGAAGAGAGACAAAAAATAACAGCATCAAATAATTTTCCTTGCATGCATATAGTTTGTAATATCAGTGGAACTCATATTTTTTCTTTCAAAAATAATGGTTTCAGATATCCAATAGTATGAGGGAGGGGAAGAGCAGTTTTGTTTTTCTTTTTTCCTCAAGGAGTGGGATGTAGCATTGATTTTTTTCTTCCAAATATAAATTCCTTGGGTATATTTATTTAACTAATACTTATGAAATCTACTGTGTGCCAGGTTCTGAAGATATGTAAACCTATAACCACTATATTCTAGGGTCTGGATATAGGATAGTGAACAAATAGTTAAACTTCCCAAAGTAAATACATTTTACTTCCAGGGGAAAGTGACAGAAAATAATGTGTGTGTGTGTGTGTGTGTGTGTGTGGTGTGTGTGGTGTGTGTGGTGTGTGTATGTGTGTGTGTGTGTCAGAGAGAGAAAGAGGGAGAGAGAATATGTTCTATAAAAAAGTCAAGCAGTAAAGAGAGAAAGTTGAACAGGGGATGGAGGACTGTATAATATTTTAGATAGGATGGTCTGGAAATGCTTCTCTGGTAAGTTGACATTTGAGTAGATAACATGAAGAAAATGAGGTGACATTCCATGAAGATAACGTGGAAAGCATTTGCAGCAAAAGAGGTGATAAGTGCTAAGGCAGTGAACCAGAGGTATGCATGCTGTATTTAAAAAACAGCAAGGAACTTAATCTGTCTCCAATGCAGAGATCAAGCAAGAATATAGTAAAAGGCAAGAAAATTCGTGGCAACCAGATCTAAAACGGGAGTTAGACTTTGATAAGAGCTTGGCCGTTACCCTAAAGGAGGTGGGAGGCCCCCATGTGACATATTTTGAAAGAATCCTTCTGCTCCCATGTAATAAAGTAGGATGGAAGGTGTAGAAACAAGAAGAACAATGAGGGAGCAATGGTACGGTCAAGAGATGATGGTGGCTGGGCTAGGATGGTAGTCACAAAGGTGGAAAGACGTTATCAGAATTTAGAAATAAGTTTTAGATAGAGTTAATAGCACTAGGATAGATAGGATGTGGAATAAAAGAGAAAAAGAGAAATTGATACACGAGTAACTTAATTTTGGGCTGTTTAAAATGTTAGTGGTAAATAATGTCTATCTTGTTTGCAAATTGGCAATGGTTACCCAGAAATGTTGAAAAGATTATTTTGAGTCAAAAATTTTGTAAAGTGTTGAAACAATTAGTAATGTTGACCATGTGTGGAGAAGAAGGAAATGCTGGGATATAAGCCATGTATTTGTAATCCTCACTTGAAACTAAATAGACTGAAATTTATTTTTATTAGCTGATCCATCTGATTTTTCTGCCCTCTTTTGTTCTAAGGTTATCAGTGAAAAGGTTATCTCTTTTGCTTTCATTTATCTACAAAATTTTCAAATATCAGTTTGCTACCGCTTCAGAGTCTTTATTAGTCCATTGAGATAAAATTTACATAAACTAAAATGCACAGAACGTAAGTGTACAATTTGATGGATTTTGTTGAATACATAAACACATACACACCCTTGTGAGCCACTTAAGATAAAGAAAGTTTTGAAGGAAGACTTCAGAAACTTTTCTCAACCTTTTCAGTTAGTCCCAATTCCCTACGCAGAACCATTATTCTGATTTTTGTTACTATCCATTGGCTTTTCCTGATCTCAAAATTTATTGGTTTGGCTTCTTTCATCCAGCATGTTTTCGAAACATATTCATATTGTTTTGTGTATCAGTTGCTTTTTTAAGATTAATGCTGAGAATTATTTCATCATAAAATATATTCTGATATGTGTATCCATCCTCTTGGGGATTGGCATTTTGGTTGTTTCCAATTTGAGAATATCAAAAATAAAGGAGCAATATACATTCTTATACAAATTACAGTCTTCATATTAATTTACATTAATGGATGATATCTTCATAGGGAACAGGAGACAAAAAATAGGACCCATACAAACGATGTTATAAAATCTCACATTAAAGCCAGAATCCTTGAAAGGTAACACCCCCTTCCTGCCCATTAAAATACAACTTATTTTTTAAAAAAAGAGAAATAGTGAAAAAAAAGTCCCTGAGTGATATCCTTTTACATAAGAAAAAGAAAAATTTTATCTTGAATGTTTGAACTACAAACTAGTACTCACACAGGTATGGAGGTATGACTGATGCTGTCCAGGTGTTCCGAAAATGTCCAAACTCAAAGTGTTCTGAATTTCTTGTTTATCCAGGCACCTAAAAGAAGAAAAAACAAATAGTCAATGGAAAAATAGTGTTTAAGTTCAACTCTTAAAGTTTACCATAAAGTTACAAGGAACACATCCTGCATTTCCCCCATGCACACACAGACACACACACACATTCATGAAGACATAAATGAAGGAACAAGACACTATGAATAAGCGTTGACAGAAGCAACAAACTGAAAAATTCAACTCACAATTTTGGAGATATTGGAATTATCAGTCAGAGATAATTAAAAAGTTTGCCCCATACAATTAAAGCAATAAAAGAGAATATTGAATACATGTCTTAGAAACAAGAGAACAAAATATGACTAGGAAAATTTAGAAAAAGTTCCAAATATAATATCTTAAAATGAAAAATATAATAATTAAAACTCAGATGTCAATATAGGTTTAATAGATCAGACACACTTTTGAAAAGAAAAACTTAAGAACAGGACATTAGAAAAAAAAGAGATGGCTTAGAATGGAGCAGATAAGCATAAAGAAGTAGAAAATTTGAGAGTTGGGCAATGCAATGAAGCTTTCTACTACATAGATTCTCAGAGGGCGACAATGGAGAGCACACGAAGATGCAATATGCAAACAACCCACATTTCACAATTACAATTGGCTTATTTTTTCTTCCTCATATGTTTTTTAAATCAAGATACTATTTACATTACATAAAATGTATGCTTTAAAAGTATGCTTTCATGTTCTTTAGTAAATTCACAAAGTTGTGCAATTACCAATATCTAGTTCTAGAATATTTTCATCACCCTTAAGTAAATCTTGTGCCCATTAGAAGTCACCTGCCATTCTACTTTCTGTCTCTAGGGAATTGCCTATTCCATTTATATAAATGGAATAATTCAATATGTGGCCTTTTGCATCTAGCGTCTTTCACTTAGCATAGTATTTATAAGATTTATCCATGTTGCAGCATATATCACTTCTTGACTCCATAGGTCACTGTATGGATATACCACATTTTGTTTCTCTATTCTCTAATGGGGTTCATCATTTGGGTTGCATCCACCTGTTGGCTATTGTGAATAATGTTGCAATTGTTTCATCTTCCTGATGGACATTTCGTCATCAATCCATAACTACCACCTCTCTCCAAACATCAATCTTCAGCAACTGTTTCTGCCATCCTCAGCCTGAAGTGTAGGTTGCTTTGATACCATGAACCTTGTCATTACATAATTTATCTTTAGATACAATAAAACATAGAATACCAGTTCTGTTCTATACATGGATTTTATGGGCATCACTCTGTTAGTATTTAGGCTAAATGTAAACATACTCAAAACATTCCACACTTTCACCAGCTCCATTCTCTCTCAAAGCAAAAATTAAAAAGTTAAACCATTTTAACTCCTGCTATTACCATGTGTCCTGCAATCGATTATTTATTACTCTCTAAGGAAATTAAAATACCTTATCAATATTTTATTGTTTTCTTTTCTCCCTTAGAATTCCATAGAGTTTGGACCAAAAAATGTAATTTAAAAAATCTGTTAGACAAAACCATTTCCTAATAAATTATGTTTATTCTTTTTGAGAGATATTCACTTTCTCTGGTCTGAGCAGCATTTGATTGAGAGTGATTTTTAAGTGACACACAAAGATGCAATCAAATAGCTTAACTGAGCAAAGGGAAGCTTAGTGGAATTGAAAGACGTGCCTTAGTTCCAAACACAGTCTTATTTCTGTCCCAATTCACAAACCTCCATGCTTGAACTAGAGTACACTGTTCTTTCCCCTTTGTTGAACATCCGATGTGTACAACCAAAGCACTCACAGCTGGTACTGATCAGACCAGGCCAATGCTGAAAAACTTACATCAGTGAAGTAAGGCCGGGGGTCAGACATCCTTGGCAAAACTAACTCAACATTTTTGTAAAATTACTTGCAGATTCATCAAGTTACCAGTAATTTTTCAGCATGAACGGGATCCAAAATGCATTTGTGTGGTGTAGATGTGCTTTTTAAACTCAAACAAAAAGTAAATAATTGCCTAATTTGCATTACTGAAAATATGGGACCTGGGGAGTGGGTGTGGAAAGGGGCAAATTAAACAGGAGGAAAAATTAGCATTCCCAGAGAGCAACTATACTAAAAGTTATCAGGACCACTTTTAAAAAGAAAATAATCTTGAGCATTGAAAGTCCATTAGAAAAACATATATATATATGAACTCTATGTAGTCAGGGCTGTGATCCAGAATAAAAAGGAAACAGAAATGTTTTAATATTGTCCCTAAAGCAATGGAAATTTATTATGTGTATTTGGATATAGATTTTACATTTTTTTACTACTTCGGTGGATAAATTGAAAAAAATCCATTTCTTCCATCTTAGGCCATTATCGCCCTTTTGAATTGAGATTCAGGTCATTGGCAAGAAACATTAGTTTAGGCAAAACGTTAATCCAAAGCTAACACACCCTTCTTAACTGGTTTGCCAAATGGAATCTTGAGCCACATGCACCTTGAAAGAGTGGAAAGGCAACAATTTGTAGGAAACGTAAGTTTGTAATAGCTATGCCAGATACTTTATTGCCACAGAGTAAACAAATCTTATTCTCACCTATGAAATGAACAAAAAACACAGGCTCCATTGAGTTTCTATTGCTTCAATAGGTATAACTCAAGCCTCTCCCATGGGAATGCATTATCTTTTTTGGGGGGAGGTGCTCTCTTTGCACCTTTTGCTTACTTAGCCCTTAAATTTTAAAATTGCTTACTATTTGAACCCATCTCTCTTTGAGAGAAGAGGCCATATCTTATTTATTTTCACATTCCCAATATACTGCATAGAGCAGTTGCTCAATAAATGTACACATACTAAAACATTCACTTGCAACAATCAAGATTATGAAAAGGACATCTTATCTTATTAATTGAGATTATGGTAATTATTCCTTATTAAGAATTTTTTTCTCTAAAACCATATACATCCTTTGGGTTTAAAAAAAGATATCTGGAAGGTTTCAGTGGATTGACCTTCCTTGAGAGACAGCCAACATTTTTTCTGTTGATCCATAATTGCAATAAAGTGAGGACAGCCATTTAGATATTCTTTCAGCAGTTCCTGAATTAGTCCAGATTCATAAAAGAGCATGGAGGGCGAGACAGGAAGTGAGACAAAGAAGAAGATCGAGGCAGAAAGAAAGGGAGGGGTAGAAGGAGAGGGGAAAATTGCCTAAAAATTTACTGCTATGTTTGTCCGAAAACATTAACACCTTTTATGTAATTATATAATTTCGGCCCCAGATTTTATTTTTACCACATGTGTTTTGTTTTAAACTAATTCCCAGAACTTTTCATGAAATATTCTTAGTTCAGCATCACACTAGGGTCCAGTTCAAGAATCTATTTCTAGATCTCACACTTTAACCTTCACATGCCAGGAAAAATAGCCACGCTATTTACCATCTGGATCCAATGTACTTTCAATTTTCTTTTATCTTTTAAAATCATTTAACAAATAGTTCACAATAGTAAGACTAAAGGGATATTGAAAATGATTTAGAAATTCAAATAAGAACTTAAGCACCATAAACTCAAATTTTATTCCACATTTCCCTGATTTTGATGTTATATATATGCTCCCAATGGATAACATCCTCTGAATTAATTGGTTCATCATCAGCAGTCATGAATGAACTTGGGACATATCCATCTTGCAAATACAGATTTTGTATTTCAAATATATATCTAATAATTTTTAGCTTATCATTGATTTTTGTTCTTACTACATTTGCATCATCAAAATTCAATACCTAACAGTTTTTGAAACTTTTCAATGACTCATAACATTGATTGAGTCTTCTTTGATTTTTAATTCCAAATCATTTTCAGCTTAACGTTTATAAATACCAATTAGAGTGAATTTTTTCAACTTCTACATTCTTTATATTTTGTTCTAAATATCTTTTTATACACACTTGTTTTCAACATCTGTCTCTTACAAACTATATCAAAGAAAGTTTGACATGCAGACATCAAAATAAGTAAAATAACAATTTCACATTTTTTTTAACGAAATGGCATGGTCTAATTTTTGTCACAAAACATTGTAACATGATGTCCTTCCTGTTGAATATGAGAAAACCATATTTATTTTCATCCATAGAAATATATTGTTCACTTGCTGATTCTTAAATTTGAGAAAATTCATCTCAGAGAGATATTGTCATTTGAATACTTATAATCAGAAGTTTTATGTGATGAATTTCACTATCATTGTTAGAATATACTAGAGTGCTTCTATCTGTCTGTTTGCGTTAATTTCTGATTCATCTTGCAGTTGTGAAATATCTTCCTCTCTCAGTTTTCTTCTGTTTGCTATTATGGACTGAAGATGAGAAATTTTGAATTCAAAATTATGTTCAATTAAATCTAAAAGTAGACTACAAAGCTCATGTCTCCAGTCTCCCATTACACTTTCTCAGATCATGATGCAGTACTTCAAACAATGTAATAAGAAAACTGAAAGATAAAGGAATTGTTATTATTTTGACCTTTTAAACATCTTTCTGGGTGACTTCATCATTCTGATTTCTTGTTAAAGTTTCTTTTTCTTTAGCATAGCTAAGAATAATTGATAAGTAATGAGAAAAATAATTTCTAGGATAATGAAACAGCAAATATAGAAAAAAATAAAATCACTAAGAACCTATAATGAATCTTATACTTAAAGGGTCCAATGATTCAAATCATAATTATAAAACAGAATGAGTTTTATTTTACTTTAATTTTAAAAAGTGAATCATTCTCTTTGTTCTTTGGAAGATCCCTTAAGAAAAGGTCATGAAGTATCCATACTTAAAAATAGAACTATTCTTTAAAAAATGTATTCAGAAACAAAAACTGGGCCAGATAAACCCTAATGATGTATTGAGTCAATTAGATAATCAAATACTTTTTGAGAGCAGACATTAGCACTTTATGTTTGTGATTATGTTGAAATATGCTATCCGTTCTTCTACAGTATGTACAATATTGAGGCTAGCACTCTGGTGATACACTTCTATTTTATTCATTGCAATTTTCCTTATGAATCCAATTCGGCATCAGTTTTGTTCTGGATCAGTCCTGAGGACTTTGATCTAGTTCACTGCACCCATAGGTGGAAGACCGTGAAAATCTTGATTCCATAAACAACTTCAGCTTTTGATCTGAAAATAAACAGCTTCCAGGGAAATAGGACCAAAATACATTTTATTTCTCTGGCTCTGTCTCTTTTTCTCATCCAGAAATTCCAGCTGCATACAAATCACCTCCCTCCACATTATATCTGGAAGCACCTTTTGGGTATCTCAGATGTATTCAGGAAAATGTTCTCTGTCTTGCAGGCACAGTGCATTGTGGTGTAGCTTGGTTAGGAATAGCAATGTTCCTGCCAGTGGTTGCCAGACCAAGTGCCAAGTCTCTCCCTTTGAGAAACCAAGGACTCAATTTTTAAATTCATAGCTTCTATAAGTTTTCAGGGTATCAGTGCTAAAGAGGAGTGAAAAACGCCTATTTTTTCTTTGTACCTGATGATCTGTTGAAGGGATTTCAAAGAAGTATTGCTTGAACCCAAATGTGTTAGAGTTTAGAGAAGCCAGCATGTACAGGTTTTTACCTACAACTCTCTTCCTTTTCCCCCCATATAGGAAGGATTCCGTAGCTTTCGACAGGGCTAGCTTTGAGTTTAGGCCACGTATAAATACTATTTTTCCCTGAGGGTGACTAAAGTTATCTAGCTCCTGTTTCTTTACTTGGTTCTGCCATGTCCTAGCAGGTTTTCTGCAGACTCTTTGCAAATAAACTTCTAAGGAGTCCCCTTCAGTGATCAGACAGGAAAATTTAAATCAGATGCATTTTATTACAACATGCCTCAGCCCTTTCGAAAATTCAGATGAAGTAGAATCAAATTCATTTGGGCCCATTCAAAAATTTGCCAAACATGGTCAAATTTTCTTAAACATAATAGTGTAAAGTAAAAGACAGTATCTTAAGCTACAATCCATCTGTAAATTATTTATTGTTTTACTTTCTGTCAATAAATGTTCTATGTTCTTATGTTAGATTTGAAGAACAATAAAATGTACAGAGAAGTAAATTATAATCTTATTAAAATGTAGATTGTACCAGTCTATGCTCATGGTAATTAATATGAGCTTCAGATAGACGTGGATAGAAGAGAGAAAACAGTATTTTATTTTTAATCTTGCAATTTATTTGTCTTAAGGTTTTATTCCTTGACAATATTTTGGTTGAATACTTGAAACATGTCAAATAAAAATAATTATATGAAATGTTCAGTATTACAAAATTGACAACATATTGTAAATTCAGTTTTATATCCTCCTTTTTCACTTACATTTATATTTGATCATTTTCCAGGTCATTAAACAGTATTTGAAAATACAATTGTAATGGCTTCATAATAGACTATTATAAGAAATACCATAATATGTTTAACTAATCTTCTATTGTGAGACACTTAAATTGTAACTAATTTTTCACAATTACTAAAAAAAGTTATAAACAGCCAGAAATGTAGGTTTTTGACTGCACATTTCTGATTGTTATTTCTCTGGGTAGAGTTTCTTGGAATGGAATTACTCCCTTAAGGTGTATGAATATTTCTTCTGGTTTCGAACGTGTCACCAACTTGCTCTCCCAAATCGGTATATGCATTTTCAGTGTAAAAGTCTTTCAAAGTATTGATTCTAAATGCTTGTTTCAATATATGTTTTGAGATTGTTTCTAAATATATGTTTTGAAATGTTCTGTTCTCCCCTACTCCAGGGCTGGGATATTCAAAAGATTTTAAATCAGATGGTTCACTTAATAATTTATTTAGCTGACGTTTTCACAGATGGGTGCAAAATATGTTATTGCAATATTTTAGCATTTCTCCTAGATCATTAAGATAATCCGACCTAATCAAAATATTTCATTTAAAAGTGAGAGATTCCACCTCTGGCTGGGTGCCCCTATTTACTTATAAATGATTTCTTCTGTTTTTGAGTGTCTGTTTTGAGTACATAGTTATTAGTTGTCCACATGATTTTGGCAGGGAAGCATTGTTAAGTCTCATTATTTGTATAAATATTTAAGGCAAGGCTCAAAGAACTTAGCCTAATATGTAACACATAAAATACATGGTAAAGCTATGATTCAAACCTAGGTCTAGCTGTTTATAGAAACGCTGTTAAGTCCTCTGTTCTCTTCTTGATGTCTAATTAGTAGATTTGTGGGTTTTTGTGATACAAGCATGGCTTTTGATGTAGCTGACTCATAAGCACTAGGCATTGGAACAGATTGAAATGGAGGGATTTATTACTTTATCTCCAATTCAATCATTCGCATATCCACCCCTGTTTATTCAGCACCGACTATGTACTAAATCTTATGTGAAACACTGTTCTTCAAGATATCAGGATTTGAAATTCCAGAAACCTACACTTATTTTGGTCAAGGAATATTAAATTCTCTACATGTACTGTGTCAGAAAGTGCAGCACACAGGCAGAGAAGAGCAGGGTCAAATAAATCCCAGGATCTGCTATGTCAATCTTGATACTTTATATGCTCTGATTTCTCAAAATTAACAAGTGAATACTCTGAAGGGCCTTTCCCATTGTTATTTGTCAGGCCTCAGATTTTTCCCCATTTATTTTTCTCCCAAGATATTTTTGCCTACAACTATATTGTTCAGTGTGTCTAGGGAAAGGAAATAGCAAAGTGATGTGGTATATCAGAAAAATAATACTAAAAGCAAATGGAGAAAAATGCGACTGAATCCACAAGGAAACCACACTTCAGGTGACATTGATTTGTATCCAGGAATAACTAAAAGGCTTTCTAGTGATTCTAAATACTTAAAAGCATATTCATTTCCTTCTAGAAGAAACCAAAATTACCCAGTAATTTAATTCGTATTGAACAAGAAAAGCAGTCAGTTACATATACACAGAACACATAAACTTACGGTTTCGCTATGCCTTTTCCAAGTACTTGAAACTGAAGGGTTAGAAGCATATTTATACAACATCAAATGAGGAAACAACCTTCGGCTATTGTTAGCTTGGCCTTGGGGTTCTTGGAATGTCAACTTATCGATCAAAGAGTTGTAGCCAAATTGCCTATGACAGAATATTTTCTCTTAGAGAAGCAGACAAATGTCTATCATGCAAAGTTGCTGTTCTCAGTAATAGCAATAAAGGTACTAGCAGTATAATGAGTTTAAAAATAAAAAGGAGGAGGTTGGTAAAACTTCACAACACACATAAATTCCTTCTCGTCACTCTTTCTTTTGTTCCTGAATTGTTTTAGGAGTTTTTGTTAAAAAAAATTATTAATATTTTTGCATTACCCATAAAGATAGCTAATAGTTGATTACTGACAGATCTGTTTTAGCAGAGGATTGCCATCTGAAAGATTTTACTGTAGAAAGTAATCTATAGTTTGCATGTTATATTTTTGAATAGCCAACACTTTTCCACATGAAAGTAAGGTATCAGAGGTATACCTACATCAATAAGAGCAAGTTGGCTGGAAAAAATTGTCTTCACTTTTTGTTCAGAATGCAGAGCTTTATGCAAGAGACCTTTCTGCTGCTAATAAAACCTCTCAATGTAGATTTTCTCTACAGGTTCTTTGCAGCAAACAACCTACCTGATTTGTACAAAAGAACACTGCTCTCTAGTGGAATAAGGGAAAAGAAATCCATTACCTCATTCACTTGCTATTCTTGCATTCTTGGCTGCTGCTTAAGAAAGGCGGCTGAGCTTTGTCATGGACTTATGACATGTTATGATATATGGCTATAATTATTATGATATTATACTGTGAAGTGGTTTTGCTCTTGTAATCAAGCAAAAATATTTTTCCCCTAAACCCTCTTTTGTAAATTGAAACCAGTAGGTCTCACTATCCCTTCCTTCCTAACGCAGCCTCTACCAACACGAATAAAGCCTGCAACTAATAATAATTTAATTTACACGGGAACTTGCAATAATTTAACTCACATCAGGTTAATTTGGAAGTGATTAATGGCAGCATTTATGGAGCTGGAAATTTTTAATAATGGTTTACTTGTGAATTTATAGTGTTCGTGTTGCAGATCATGGGCTGCCTTTATGTTGAGCACTCTGTCTGTCTACCCTCATCATCCCCATGCATGATATTCATCCTCCCTTTTCTGTCCTCCAATGTGTCACAGGTCGAGGGAGACACGGCACATTTTTAATGCCACATTTTCTGTCTTAGTGGAAATCAGCCACAAAATTATGACAAATATGCTCTGATGGGGGATTCTTTGCCCTGGAAATGTTGTTTTTCTATGGATCACTGTTAAACAATACTTCCAGGGATCATGGTCTCCTTTGATATCTTTGATCACCATTTTCATGCATTTTGAGTTGGCCCACAAGAAACAGGATTTTGGATTTGCCATAATAGTTTTGTAGCACTGGGTGGGTGCAAATGCAAATGGGAATGTGTAGTAACTATGCTTTCTGAACAGACACACATTTTGAGGGATTAAACCTGCACCAGCAGCCCTCCAAAGACTTATCAACATTCTCTATTGATAAGGTTCTGAAAAGTAACTTTAAATTTTTCTCATAGCCCCCCATAATTGAAGGTGGGAGAAGTCCCTCTTGTCTCAGAATCTTCATATGCAAATAAACATGCATGTATGGTACCAAGTAATGATGCATAATTACCTTCTGCAAGAAACATAATTTAAATTCTATCCATTTTCTGATTAGCATTAGAACTTTAGTATAAAACTGTATGTAGCAATTTGAAGATGCAACTTTTTATTTCAGAGACTGTTGGGAACAAAGGTGAGCTAGAGGCCTTGACAAACTAATACTCCTGCTAGTCAGTAGAACACACTTGCCCGTTCCACACTCTGTTTTGCTTCTGTTCTGATTCTCCTCTGGTTTTGTGGACCATCAAATATGGTTGTGAACAGCAGAAGTCAACAGCAAGAAAAAAAAGTGTTTTGTGAAAGTGAAAAGCACATTTCTCCTTTCTTGTGCTTAATATTTACTTTATCTTCACCCTTTCACATCTGGACAAAATTAATAATCTCTAACTAAATCTCTTTTCAAAACCATTAAAAAATATTACACTGTGCTAAGTGTTCTGTTATCAAGAAAGTAGTAAAATGATGTTTCTTTGTAAAGTTATCTTCTCTAAATCAATGGAAAAAAGCAAAGCTTGACTTCAAAATTCTGGTCAATGCGGCTTGTTAGTTACCATTTTCACATATGTATGACAATAGAATACCATTTTTTAGGTGGTAGGAGCTGCTATTGAAAGTGAAGAGGCCTTGTAAAAAGGTGGAAAGAGCATTGATAGAAGAAATACATTCAAGCTTCAGCTTTTCCACCAAGATATTTTGAGCCTTGAGTTTTGTCACTTCTATGTGACTCTATTTTTTTCATCTTTAAGAATGACCTACATTAAAAATTGCTACGGAAATTAAGCAAGACAATATATGAGAAAGATTTCTGTAAACCAAACATGATGTACGGCACATATGGAGGAGTTTGAATACTACCTTGTCTCCATGTGAGCTGTGTAGCCAACTCTGGTTTCCTAATCTCTCCAAACTTGAGTTTCTGCTTCCGTAAAAGGTCTAAAAGAACAAGCTATCTGCAACTCGCCATGGATTTACCATTAAATAAGAATGGAGCAGATACAGAATACTCACAATGACATCCATTTTAAAAGGAAATATTCCAGCCATAGCAACTTTGAAGGCCTTCTACTTTGAAGGTGAGGACGTTTTCTAAATCGTTCAGGATTCTTGGAGATATCTCTTGTTTGTTGCCCTCCATAACCCCAGGTGCAGAAATATTTGAGATTCTTTTTCGTTTGTTATTCTACATCACCATAATTAAAGTGAAAATTATGACAAATGCACAATTTGGAGACTGTATGCTTTCTTTAGGCTCTCTCTCACTCACGTAAATGTGGGGTATCAAGAGTTATTTTAAAGTTTGGCCAAAGATTTTTCAAAGACTGAGCTTATGGTTTGTCAGAACACTTTCTTCCACAGTTTAGTGGAACTGTGATCCCTTTTCTTGTAGACAATGCCATGTCCCAGTAATTCCTGACAATGTTGAACTTCATCTGATCTCTGTGCTACTGAAAAAAGAGTGATGGTTAAGAAATCTCCCACCTTTTTGTGTTCCTGGAAATAACTTACTACAAAGAACCACCCTTCCACATATGAATAAGACAAAACTCAAAGATGGCCCCTTGTTTATCTAAGATGACGCCAGACACAGAACTTCCACAGTCACATTATCATCTCACAAATGATTGGCTGAGCTGTTTGCCTCCATTGATTAATCTGTGCAAAGTGCCCATCAAATTGACTTGACCAATCTTTAACCAGCCTCTCTCCTTCCTCCAGGCCCCGGAACTTCATTTTGTTTCTAAGCTTAAGCAAGGGCCAAAATGCCGAACAACTCTCCTACACAGCCAACCCCTCCTGAGAGCTGGCTGACTGTAGGGAAAATAATTTCCTGCTTGACTGTCCAATCACACCTCCCGCTTAGCCCCCTCCCCAACACTGGGTTCTTTCCAGCTTTGTTTACTCTTGCCTGTAAAATGAAAAGACCTTTCTGCCTAATCTTTGCACATCTTGTCACTGGCATATTCTCCCTATTGCAATAATCTTTTTGAATAAAGTCTTTGCTTACTTTAGATTTGTTTTTGACAATACCAAAGTTATTTTCTAGACAAAATTCTTAAATGTGTTTCTTTCTTCTCATTATTGCTTACAGCCTTTCAATCTTAATATCATTTGAAACAACTTGTGGGGAGGCTACTTTATTACCAGTCTCAGCCATGAGTCATTTTATTCAACTAAGAGGTATAGCTGGGCCATGATAGCTTCATGACAAATGGAAAGTCTCATATGTGTTAATGCCCAGTTATTTTATGAATCTGAGATTGAAACATCCTCCGGGTATCACATTACGCTCCTTAAGCAGCTTCATTTATACCTCCCACAAGCTGACCCTAAAGTGAAGAATGAAATGGAAGATGAAAATTCGCAATGATGAGGTAGCATGAATAGCACTGTAAATTAAATAGGAGAGATTGGGGAAAAGCTCTTGGAGGGAAAAAAACGTGTGTGTGTATATATATACACACACACACACATATATGCATATCTACACATTAAAAAGAAGACATTATTAATAGTCCATTTACGTCTAAAAAGCATTTGAGCTATTTAAAAAAAAAATAAAGCAATCTAGATAAGAATAAAATCTTAGGAGTCATGTAAAGCACAATGACGATGATAACACAAATATTCAAAAACAATGATGATGATAACAACACAGATAATCAAAAACAATGATGATGATAACACAAATATTCAAAAACAATGACGATGATAACACAAATATTCAAAAACATGGATTAATCCAAAAACATGGATTAAGAAAAAGTATTCAAAAATCCTGTACAATAATACAGGAATAAAAGGGGCTCCTTCATTTTCTGTCTTTTAGCTTTGAGCGCTCTGAAGAAACATAGACAAAATAGGATTGGATTGATCATACGGTGCTCACCGTAAGCATCTGTGTGTAACAGGATGAAAAATAAGTTGGGATCTGTAACTACAACTCCTTTTGAAAAAAGTAAAGCTGTGATAATGGGAGGCCCTTTGTTCTGCAGGACACATTGATAGATTGGAACTTTCAAGTTTGGGAATAAGAGAGGTGGAAAACTGTGTTTCTCTCCGTAACAGGGAAAACTGTGAAGCTTATTAAGCCACCTGGGGTGGATGGTAAGTCAGTGAGGTCACAATAGGCCTTACCAACACTATTGGAACCTTTTCCATTAGCTCCCACATTGTGAATAAGAGTTACTAAACTCATGGAAAGCTTGTGCTTTTTTAAGAAACAGGTGAAACTGTTGTGTGCATTTTCTGGAATTATAGCAAAGTATAAGGAAGAATTTTTGTCTATGTATCTCAGGGAGAAATGATGACTTGGTCTAACTAGCTTAAGAGAAGCAGCAAGTGTTTCTTCATTCTTTATATTTACATCTTCATATAAAGAAAACTAAAGTATGTGATAAATTGTGGCCTTAAAAATAAAGACTCCAGCCGGGCGCGGTGGCTCAAGCCTGTAATCCCAGCACTTTGGGAGGCCGAGACGGGCGGATCACGAGGTCAGGAGATCGAGACCATCCTGGCGAACACGGTGAAACCCCGTCTCTACTAAAAATACAAAAACTAGCCGGGCGAGGTGGCGGGCGCCTGTAGTCCCAGCTACTCGGGAGGCTGAGGCAGGAGAATGGCGTGAACCCGGGAGGCGGAGCTTGCAGTGAGCTGAGATCCGGCCACTGCACTCCAGTCCGGGCGACAGAGCGAGACTCCGCCTCAAAAAAAAAAAATTAATAAATAAAATAAAATAAAATAAAATAAAGACTCCAACACTTTGAAGACTTCAGATATCAGGCCATCCCTTGTAATTATCTTTGATGAAAGCCAATTAGATTAGCTTTTAATTATAATTTTGAAAATCCAACACTAGGAAGGATCTGAGGAATATTGCCCAGGCATACACAATTTTGGGACTCATACTGATAACAGAAACAGTGTATAATCCTAATCCCACTGTGAACCAGTGTGATGCATTGGTGCATTTTTTTTATTTACAGGGCTAGCATTACAAAGTTTAAGACTACATAACTAAAATGTAAAGAAAAATTTTATAACTTATCCATAATTAGAGAATTCAGGCACAAGCATATAGCACACAAAGAGGCACTCTTTCAAAAAACTTCTATTGATGGAAATATTTGAAATCAACAACAAAAAATCAATGTGGCAAAGAGCAAAATAACAGTTAATGCAATGAGTGTGTTGGTTAAAAACATAAGCCTAAAGCCAATAATAAACAGTGATCACAGCCATAAACTGAAGGAAGAGGTTTATATGTAAACTTCAGAAAGACTCACTGGTCATCTCCGTTATTATATGTCATGATGTTCTGCCCCAGAAAGGCAATAGTGCCTACTATTCGAAACACAGGAAATTAATGATTATGAGATCCATGGTTTCTGCAGTTCCAGGTTAGCTTCATTACTCCAGTTTTTAATATTCACCTTCTTTATAATGAGTTTTGCATTTTCTTCAATTTTCTCTGGGCAGATATATTTCAATTCCACATAACATAATAGGAAAATTGTGTTACGATAATACAGGAATAAAAGGTACCCCTTCATTTTCTTTTTTTCCTAAGGGAAAAACAAAATATAAGAGATAGTAAAGTGAAACTTTGCTAAAAAGTATAGCACAAGGCTTTCACATTGCTATTATTGGGAAAAGGCTCAAAATCCACCATACAAACAGGGCTCTCTGTGTCATTCAAAAATACTAAGATTTCAGGGTATATACCAGAAAAGTTCCTTTATCGTTTCTCTTTTTTATTGTTATTATCGTTATCACTATCATCGTCATCGCAGTGATCGCTATTATCATTATTGTTGTGACTGTCCTCATCCTCATCATGATTCCTGGCCAGGAAGACTAGCTCATAACCAAGTAGACGTAGTGACAGATCCAAAGGAGTGATGTGTCTAGGTTTTGGGGATAAAATATTTTGTTAAAATAAATAGGTTCCCAGGAGAAGGGTCTATTCTAGGAGTGGGAACAAATCTAGGAATCCTGCAAAGAAGGTCAGATTATGACAAATTCACTAATTTCCTGCCATTCTATGAGGAACCTCAGGAAACAACCCGTTGACATTATTCTGTGGACCCATCCCCACAAACGTCTGTTAAATATTGTTTTACACTTTGGAACCCTTTCTGCTGGGGCAACTGAGAAAAACAAATCCCTAGTTCACTTTTATAAATGAAAACAGATTTGGTTTTGCACAATAAAAAACACACTAATTTATTTTTCTTATGAAACAGTGTAAGTGCAAGGGTTTAAAGAAACAGAAATAATTGCAGTTTTATTTTTGAGCGCTGACCTTTTTAAAACTGGGTTACTTTTCTCCCAGTTACTGCTTGTACCAGATCTTTGTCACTGGTTTTAATAACTCCAGTGTGGTTCAGTGTATTCCAGCTGTTAGAACAGAGGTGCTAAGTATCTTATTAGCACCTTCTCGTTGTTGTATTTCTAAAACTCAGCACAGTGAAAGAGGGTGGATGTCAAATCGATCTTAAATGGGAATCTACTTTTCTGCCTCTACCTGATAGACTTTGAACAAGATATCTAACCCCTTTGATGGTCAGTTTCCTCATCCGTAAAATGGAAGAATCGTAAAACATAAGGTTAAAAGAGAACAAATAAAATACCATAAGTGAAATTGTTGGTACATTATTAATTCTCAGTAAATGTTAGCTCAACTTTGTCTCCTTTTTCTGAAGACCAAATAACCCCAAATATAGATTGTCCTAGTGAAACCAGGCCGAATACATTTCTGTTCTTTCACCTGATTCTCAGGTGAAAGATAAGGTCTTTTCAGCTTTTATTTATTCTTTATTCTGAATTGACACTTAAATAAAAGAGTAAAGTTGATTAAGGAAACCAAACCAGTATTTATGAAGCACTACTTTCACAGAAAGTGCGGCATTTGATCATCCAGTCATTCTCATGAGGCTGGTATTATTATCCCATAGAATAGGTGATAAGGACAAGGCTTAAAGTAACTCACCTGACATATTTAATACATCTCAGAGCAAAGTTTTAAATTTCTGCTATATCTGACCCCAAAGTTTAACTAAGTGTCCTTCATGAGTCCTTAATTATCTTTCAAAGGTAGGTGGTATTGTCTCTCTCTCTCTCTCTCTGTCTCTCTCTCTCTCTCTCTCTCTCTCTCTCTTGCTTGTATTGAATAATGCAAGGTCTGCAATGAGGTAAGTGTAGCTCTAACTTTCTGGGATATAGAAAAATGAACCAGAGACAGAGTACTTACTGAAATGATGCTTACAAACATTGGGAGTATGGTAGGGAGATCAGGTAGTAAGCAAATACATGTATGATGTTTCCAGGGGGATTAAGTGGCATGAAGAAAAATAAAGCACAGTGCCATGAAGAAAAATAAAGCACAGTAAAAGGTTAAAGACTGACAGTTGGGGGAGATGCTCTCTTACATGGGGTGGCCAGGAAAAGCCTCTTTAATGAAACGCCTTTCCAACAGAGAGAAGCAGAAAATGAGGGAGCAGCTATCACAATATCCGTGAAGGGGGCTTCCTATGCAGAGAATGTGCATGTGCAAAGGCCCTGTGGTAGAAGCATGGCTGTCATGTTTGAGGAACTGAAACAAAGCCTATGTGGACAAAGCAGATAGTCAAAAGTAGAGAGTAGCAAGTGATGAGGTCTTTAGACTGTGTAGGTCATATTCAAGATTTTGAATTTTACTCCAAGTGAGATGGAAAATCAATGGAAAATTTTAAGAGAGGAGCTATATGATTCAGCCCAAATGTACCAAGTCTGGTAATGAAGAGAGTATACCATTCACAAAAAGTTTTACATCTGAAACAAAGGGATGTCAGTTGTTACAGACACATTGATCTCCTGGCTTATTCATAGACAGATCCACACACATACAAAAATAACATATGACAACAAACATTTCACATCCATATACTATAAATTAGTGGAGTGAGGATGACACTTCAGTAAAAGAGTTTGAGACAATAGCTTATATGCATGGGACAAATTTAGATTTCTACCTCATATTGTGCTCAAGAATAAATACGAAGTAATTTGAAACACACAAATGAGAACACAATTTTCCCCATAAATGGATATTCTTAGGAAAATATAGGACAATATTGCTAACAATTTGGAGCATAAAAAGTCTGCTTAAATAAGATGCTCAAAATGATAAACCATATAGGAAAAGAATAATTGATTTTCCTCCTCTTATCAAACTTTATTTTTTGGGACCTTATCTCCCAACTTAGCAAAAAGAAGGAAGAATTTGTCCTCAGGCTGGAATTTGAAAGATTTATCCATTGTACAGAGAAATTGTAACAATGAGACATCTAGTTATGGGGCTTTATGCTTATTTTCAATAATACAACAGTTATCCTTCTTTTTATTAAGTAAAAGAAAAATTTGTCCCAATGGTCTAGCAATCAGGAATGCAGCCTCTACACCTAAATTTAAACACTTCCAATTTTATCTATAAAATGTAGTTGGCAATATATTTTCCACTTACTTTATAAAAGTTAGAGTCAAATAAGATTATTTATGTTCAAATACTTTGGAATTTCTCAAGCATAAGACAAAATATCAACTATTATTAAGTTAGATGTATATTAACAAAGTAGATATCTAAAACATAGATTAGGAAAACTAAGATTTTAAAAATTTGCTTCTATATACATTCTCTGGTTATTTTCAACAAAAACGGAAAGTCTTGATTTATCAAATAAATAGTTTTTCTTCCGCATTTTATTCTACTAGAGTAGACTTTGGCAGTTAGTAACTTAGTAACTTGACAGATATGTAATCTCTCCGGATAAAATGTAACCACAATGATTATTCACATTAAGTCTTAGATTTTTCAGAGAAATGGAAAGCATAAGAGTGGTTTCTAAACCCTTAGACTCGTGGGAGCCACAGTTTTTCTCAATTGCATTTTCTTTTTTCTAAGGTATTCAAACTGCTTTGGAGGGGAAATTGTTCTCTGCATTTGAGTGAGATAAATGGTTCATGTAAGCAGATGATGCCAGAATGCAGTTAGATGAACAACCACAAAGCATCAGGGGGAAGTGTGTGTGTGTGTGTGTGTATCTGGTTTGGTGGTAAATAGCCATCACTGATTTGCAGAAAAACATAGCTCAAGACAAAGCATCATTAGAATGTCAGGAAGGGAAGGAAAGTAATTCAGGTGAGTGTGTGCTAAGGGGAATCACAAATAGCAACCACACATACATACATACATACATACACATGGTGGCTGTGCCTGAACAAAGCAACCAACATTGTAAATATCTGAGGTATTTGCTAAAATGATTAGCAAAACACATTTTACTTTTGTTGATACAATTAATATATTGTAAATATAATATAATTTTTATTTGTGCTTGAATGATAATGTAGATATGGTGAGACAGAAAAGAAAGAAATTAGGGCTAGGGAGAGAGGAGAAATCTAGCTAATTGTGGGTAGTAATAAATCTAGGCTATCATACATCAAGAGGAAATGAAATTCAGGTTTCTTACAAGCTTACATTGCTAAGTAAGTCCATTTTTATATGATGGAATCTAGCAACAAGAATATATGTCATTGATGATATCCCAAGTTATATCCTGTGACCCTAAGTAGTAGCTGTTATGAATTTCTCTCAAAGAGCGAGATGTGTGAAGAATAATAATTGGCAATTCCAAGAAGAGAAGTGTTAGCATTGTATATGCCAGACATTGCTTCATCCACATCATCTTTATTAATAGGGTCTCAGTTTTATTCAGAGAGAAAATGACCAGGAAAAGTGCATAACTGCCCAGATCTCTTTGCAGCTAAGAGTAGCCATGTGACTCTTTCTGACCAATGAGATGGAAATGGAAGTCTATCTGAAGAATAAGCTATGTTTCGTCACAATAGAAGGAAAGGCTTGACTAGTGACCCATTGCCTTTTGTCTTTACTCTTCTTCCTCTATAGAGATGGATGCAATATTAAAGGCAGTGGAGCAAAAAATTAGAAGAAACTGAGACACAATGACTTTCTCAAGCATCTTCCTTATCCCTCTACTCCCTACCTTCAGATTTTGATTAATGTGAAAACAAAAAGTCCACTTGATTAAGCTACTCTATATTTGATTTTATTATATGCAGGGAAACCTACAGACACAGCAGCCAGTGAGCTATTATAATATGCTCAAATGTTTCATATTATCTTATAGTGTGGATATTGGTCTGTTCTCATGCTCCTTTATTAAAAGATATACCCAATGCTGGGTAATTTGTAGAGGAAAGAAGTTTAATTGAGTCACAGTTTAACATAGCTGGGGAAGCCTCAGGAAACTTACAATCATAGCAGAAGGGGACACAAATATGTCTTTCTTCACATGGTGGCAGCAAGGAGTAGTGCCAAGCAGAAGGGGGAAAAGACCCTTAAAAACCCATCAGACCTCATGACAACTCACTGACTATCATGAGAACAGCATGAGGGTAACCACAAATGTGATTCAATCATCTCCCACCATGTCCCTCCCAAGACACATGGGAATTATGGGGACTACAATTTAAGATGAGATTTGGGTGGAGACACAGCCATACCATATCATTCTGCCCTTGGCCTCTGCCAAATCTCATGTCATCACATTTCAAAACATAATAATGCCCTTCCAACAGTTCTTCAAAGTCCAGCATTAACTCAAGAGTCTAAGTCCAAAGTCTCATCTGAGGTAAATTCCTTCCACCTATGAGCCTGTAAAATCAAAAGCAAGTTAGTTACTTCCTAGACACAATGTTGGTACAGGCATCAGGTAAATACACCCATTCTAAATGGGAGAAAAGGGCCAAAATGAAGAGGCTGCAGGCCCCATGGAAGTCCAAAATCCAATAGGTAGTAATTAAACCTTCAAGTTCCAAAATGATCTCCTCTGACTCCATATCTCACATGCATGTCACGCTTATGCAAGAGGTGGACCCCCATGGCCTTGGGCAGCTCCACGCCTGCAGCTTTGCAGGATAAAACCCCTCTCCCAGATGCTTTCACAGGCTGGCATTGAGTGTCTGAAGCTTTTCCAGTTGCGTGGTGCAAACTGTTGGTGGATATACCATTCTGGAGTCTGGAGAACTGCATCCCTCTTCTTACTGTTCCACTAGGCAGTGCTCTACTGGGCATTCTGTGTGGGGGTTCCAACCCCAAATTTCCCTTTCACACTGTCCTAGCAGAGGTTCTTCATGAGGGCTCTGCCTCTGTGGTAAAATTCTGCCTGGACATCCAGGCATTTCCATACATCCTCTGAAATGTAGGCAGAGGTTCCCAAATCTCAATTATTGTCTTCTGTGCACCTGCAGGACCAACACCAGATGGAAGCCACAAAGGTTTGGGGCTGGCACCATCAGTAGCAACAGCCTGAGCTATACATTGGTCACTTTTAGCCACAGCTGGAGGTGAAGCAGCTGGGACCCTGGGCCCTATGTCCCAAGCCTGCATAGAGCAGGGAGATCCTGGGCACAGCCTGTGAAACCACTTTTCCCTCCTAGCACTCCAGGACTGTGATGGGAGGGGCTGCCATGAAGATCTCTGACATGCCCTGGAGACAGTTTCCCCATTGTCTTGGTAATTAATATTTGGCTCCTCATTACTTAGGCAAATTTCTATAGCAGGCTTGAATTTCTTCCCAGAAAATGGGTTTTTTTTTCTATAGCATAATCAGACTGTAAATTTTCCAAACTTTTATGCTCTGCTTCCTCTTGAATGCTTTGCGGCTTAGAAATTTCTTCCACCAGATATCCTAAATCATCTCTCTCAAGTTCAAAGTTCCACAGATCTCTAGTGCAGAGGCAAAATGCCACCAGTCTCTTTGAACAGCAAGAGTAACCTTTACTCCTGTTCCCAACATCTGAGGGAAGTCCATCTGAGACCACCTCAGCCTGGACTTTATTGTCCATATCACTATCAGCATTTTGGTCAAAGCCATACAAAAAGTATCTAGAAAGTTCCAAACTTTCCCACATCTTCCTGTCTTCTGAGCCCTCCAAGTCTCTAGGAATTTCCAAACTTTCCCACATTTTCCTGTCTTCTTCTGAGTCATCTAAACTGTTCCAAACTCTGTCAGTTACCCAGTTACAAAGTTGCTTCCCATTTTCAGGTGTTTTTACAGCAGCACCCCACTCTTGATACCATTTTACTGTATTAGTTCATTCTCATACTGCTAATAAAGGCATACCCCAGACTGGATAATTTATAAAGGAAACAGGTTTAACTGAATCACAGTTCAGCATGACTGGGGTGGGGACCTCAGGAAACTTAACAGTTATAACAGAAGGGGAAGCAAACACATCCTTCTTCACATAACAGCATCAAGGGAAAGGTATGAATAAGAGGAGGAAAAGCATCTTTTAAAACCATCAGATCTTGTGAGAACTCATTCAGTATCATGAGAACAGCATGAGAGCAAATGCTCCCATGATTAATCACCTCCCACCAGGTCCCTCCCACGACACGTGGGGATTATCGGAACTACAATTCAAGAAGAGATTTGGATGGGGATACAGGCAAACCATATCAGTGTGGTACTCTCAACAGTGGAAATAACTTTGGGTAATATTAAATTATGTGGTTAGAAAAGTATTTTCCAATTATCTTTCAGACTTGATTACTTCAAGGAGAAAAGTCTCAATTTAGTTCTAATATGTCTTAAACCGTACTCTAAATTTTGGTTTTCTCCCTGACAAAAAAACTCAGATAATCTTCAGGCTTAGAGCCTTTGTTAAGCATCACCCTCTAACTAAAGCTTAATAACACGTTTTGTTCCCATCAAGTTTGCTTTATAGTCATCTCATATGGCAAAGGGTTAGTGGTTTTCAAGTTCTAGAAATGGAATAATTTATCATTATAAAATACATTTAAATTAAAATGCAAAATACTTTTTATAAAAATATTATACAAATATAAACAAAACCCAAGAGAAACTTAAATAAAGTTTTAAGAAAAAAAAGAAAACAAAGGAAAATAAAACACAAGAGAAACTTATAAAAACAAGGACAGCAGAATATAAGTATCTAAACTTTGATAAATTGAGTCCTTGGTATATGAAATTCTTGTATGGGGCCTGCAAGTATAATTCCAGACTCACTAATCCTTTTGTTTGCCATTTTAAAACAGCCTTGACAGAATTTTGCCTGTTGGTTCAATAGCCTTAGTACTCAATGTTCTCTAAGTTAGGAAAACCCATATGCAGAATTTCTTCACCTCCCACTTTGCTTGTGACTGAGAACAGAATGCTTCGGGCCTATTCTGCTATCATCTAGACTCAGTTACCAAAGTGTCAGTCCAAATTTCATTCTTTGGAATCCAAAAGGAATATTCCAAATATTTTCCATACAGATGATCAATTAATATTTGTGCATCTTGAGTTATTGCAGAGAATGAGAGCTATATAAATATTCTGTTCAGCTAAAATTGCAGCTTTGTCACCTAAGATCATGTGTTCAATAACTGGAAAGTTATGAAAACTTGATAGTGAATGCTGACTATCATCACACTTGGCACCTCTCTGCTCACTTGTTTTCAGCAGCAAGTTTGGTTGCTTATAAAAATATTATTGGCTGTTGCATGTTCCCCTTGCTCGAGAAATTGGAGTTTCAGTTATTTGATATAATCTTATATTAAAAAGAAATTAGAGCAAAAGTCAAATTGTGTAGGAGAAGCCAATATCAAAACTGTGCTATTGTGGAAAAGGAAAGCTGAAAATTAGAAAGTACAGATTTTGTGATTTTAAATTTTTACCAAGTCTCCTTTGTGTTTATTGTGACGCCACATAATTATGATGGTTAATTTTATATTGCAGTCTTAAAATGACTGGAAAGTTATTCAGTAATCATAAACACTTTTTGGAGAATTTTATTACAAAAGTGCTTTCTTCATATATAAGCTATGTGTTTCTTCCTTTTGGTAATTCTAGTCATTCCACCCTATAAATAAATATATAGAAGTCCATAGTAGTCACAGGCATTAGATAACGATGTATTACTGTGTAAGAAAAGAGTATCAGGCCAGGCGTGGTGGCTCATGCCTGTAATCCCAGCACTTTGGGAGGCCGAAGCGGGTGGATCACTTGAGGTTGGGAGTTCGAGACCAGCCTGACCAACATGGAGAAACCCTGTCTCTAACAAAAATACAGAATATTAGCCAAGCATGGTGGCGCATGCCCGTAATCCCAACCACTCGGGAGGCTGAGGCAGGAGAATCTCTTGAACCCGGGAGGTGGAGGTTGCAGTGAGCTGAGATCATACCATTGCACTCCAGCCTGGACAAGAAGAACAAAACTCTGTCTCAAATAATAATAATAATAACAGAAAACAATACAAAAGATAAAGGAACAATGTTAGAAGTGTGTCTTGGGTTTGAGACATGAAGGTCAACCCACAAGATAGGGTCAATACCAAGACTAGTTATGGAACCAGTGGAGCTAATGAAGCACAAGCAGGACTGGAGTTTTACGTGGCTTCAGAGACTCATGTAAAAGGGCACCATGGAGGACTAGATGTATTCCCCATGAGGGCTAGAGAACCTGCTTTAATTCTAAGATATCGGCATTGGCATATTCAGTTGGGTAAGCATGGTACAATAAGCAAGGGCATAAGGGTATAGTGGGGGGTTAGGAGATGCACTGACCTACCTTATCTAGGGTGCCCAGCCCCCACAGTGATGCACTGAATATTAAATCTAAAGACTGTTGGTAGGAAAGAGCTCTTGGGCTCTAGACAGTCCCACCATTTCTGGCTGGGTTATTCCAGACTATAGTCATGGGCTATTCTGGATCAGTACAGCTCAGCATAATCTCATCTTTACTCCACCATCTTTAGAGTTAAGTCAAGTCAAGTGGAAGGATCTATAAGAAGTGAGAATTTGGGCACATGTATCTGAGAGACAAGTATCTAGTTTAGTAAATGGTAAATGATAAATGACCATCACGGTATTAGGGAAAAACACAGCTCAGAAAAAAAAACATCACTAGAAGTCAGGAAGGGAAGAGACGTGATCCAGGTGAATGTGTGCTAAGAGAGAATCACAAATATTAAGTTGGTGCAAAAGTAATTGCAGTTTTGCCATTCATAGCAGCAACAATGCCAAGTGAGTTTCTGCTCTTGGGGACAGCTTATCTTGTCTTAGCAAGGCTTGGAGTGGCTCCTAGTCTAGGGTGCCTTAAAACGAAGATACAGATTGGAGCACTGCCTCTTTTGTACATAATACTCATTGTGTATTTAGAGATAATATTGCCTTGCTGCATCTGAAACTGTTATAAAGTAACAATATAATTTAAACTTGGGTGTGCTTCTGTGAGCATGTATGTGAGTTTTAAAAGAGATATAATACATATGAATAGATGAGAACAGCAGGTTTTTAAAAACCATTATATTACATAAAAGAACCATTGCTGAGTAAATGTGCTACTGCTGACTGTTAGGATGCAGAGTCAGTTTTGAATATTTAAGCAATTATTGACACTGTCTTCAATGTGATGAATGGCTCCCATGTTGAGACCACACATTACTATGTTTACTTAGAGGCTGAGTTGATGATAGGCTTTATATTACATTCAGGAAAGAAATGAGAGTATCTGAAAGATGTTTCATACTAATATTGTTGTTAACATTGACAAAGACACTGGTTTCTGATGTGAATTTTGCAGATTTTGAGCACTTCACAAGGAAGTAAAACTGTAAGGTTTAATTGAAAAAGTCAATCGGCACAAACCAAATGTGTTTGGAAACTAATTTAAATATAGAAATGTGTTCAGATAATGTGATAGGTAAAGATAGGGTGCAATTTTTTTTTTTTTTTATTTGAAGGAGAATGTCCTGACATTCACATAGACTTTGCCTATATGTGCTGTTCCTTTTGAATTGCAACCTACATTTTTAAAAATCGATAAAATAATCAGTCCCTTTTTACATATGCGTTTTAGGTACAGGGAAATATGACCAGATCAATTCTGTCTTTCTGTTATTGCAGTAGTTTGTGTCTTTTTTTTTTTTTTCTGAAGCTAGGTCCGGGAAGCCACATAAAAATGCCTATTCAGAGAAAAATAGGAAACTTTTGAATGGGTGAAGTAGATAGGGCTGCAAGAAAAAAGACTGGACATTCTTATCTATTTGTTGGACAGATTTCCCACTCAGTCCATTCACTAAATTTGGGTTTTCTACCCACTCTGTGTAGCAGACTGAGTGCTATATTATACCAAATTCTTCAAGAATGTTAGAATAGAATCAATTTTTGGATAATCTAAGATGATACAAAATAATGCATAGCAACCAGTCAGTAATTAGGCTACTCTGGGCACACTGCTTATAGGGTAGCTCTGCTCCCCAAGGAGCGGTGTTTAAAAATTAACAAAATAAATTTAAATATGTGCTGAAGAAGGTCAGCGGTGAAGAGTGATTCACGCAGTCACTCCAAGGTAAAATGGTGACTCCAGAGGCTGCTTTCCACATTTCATAGACATGAATTACTAAAAAACAGCAGAGCAGAACTTAAGTTTCTACTTTAGATGGATCTATGGTAAGAATATGTGTATGAAAATCTGTGCTTGGAATATTCTTAGAGAGCTCATTGACCCTCATTCTTCTCCTTAAGATGTGACTTATTGGGTGTTGTGAATTTAATCCATCTAACATGCATCACCTGCCTTTCTTTAACTCAATTTGGGCAGCTCACCCTCTCTGCTGAGACCTGAAGATCCTTTTAAGCCTCTGTCATTCTCACAATATGAAGGTATTTCACATCTTCTTTCAAATGGCCATATCTATTTTAGGTACAGCTCTCTCTTGCTATGTAGAGCTTCTTGTAGGCAAATAGAAGTTAAGTGGGATTCTTTGGAACTGATTCATTTTTCTAAAGTTTTTATATTCATAAAACGTAATCCATATCTAAAATTCTCTATTATTCATTCTCAGATAGGATGAGAGAACACTGTTTCGTATTTATTCCAAGTCAGTCAGATAGCAGACTAGCAGCAGGTATCAGAACAGGGGCTACTACACAACCTTGATAATCTAATAAAAGATATCTTAACAAAGAGATACTTAGCCTCCAATTTTTAATAATTGTTCATTAAAAATGTGAATGATTATAACATTGGCCAAAAAGTTCCAGAAATCAGTGATTTCTCTTCAGATTAGGTGCCTCTCTCTATCCTTTACTGGCATGCACCATATCACGAGGTCTTTACCAAGCAATTCCAATTTCCCACTAACCTCAGATTTGTGTTTTCTACAAATACTGCTGAATCCTCATATTTCCACCCCATCAAGCATGTATTCCTACATCCTTTTCCCTAGCTCTTGTCAGTCTCCTGTTATCCTCAAATTTCAAGTTGCCATAACATGTTAAAAATGTATGGGTAAAGCCTTCCAAACTTTTAAATTTCCCCAAGAAGGTGGTGAATAGATTGGTTTAATAAAGCCCATGTTGCTATTTAGGTAAGTTTATTTTGCCACCTTTATAGGGTGGGCCCATCTTCTTAGAATTGCCCTCTACTCTATCCCTCTGGCACAGAAACTCATCCAAGGATTATAGCCTGCACACAGCAGGCCCACTCACAAAGTTCTTGATTTGAGAAAGCAGTGTGATTTTCTCTCAAATTTTCTCCTCTGTTTCCAGGAAGCCAATATCCGCAGATTACTTCTTCCAAATATCAATCATTCAAATAATCTCAAATCATTATTTCATTAACTATTCCCTGGGGTTAGAAGAGTTGAGGATGTTCTTGTAGAGAAGGGGGATCATCTGCTTTACTGGCTTCCAGAAGAAAACAAAAGGAACAAAGAATCTGCCAACTGTAGAGAGTTATTTATAAAAGACTCTAAATCAGTGATTTCCAAGTGAAGCGTTTACTTGACTAACTGCTTGCCAGTGCTCCATTTCCTGCTCACCCTCAACTGCAGTCCAGTAATGCCTTTCTGTTGCAAGCCAATTCCATGCAGTTCCTACTCCAGTCCTAACCTTGGGAAGGTGCTCACTAAAACTCTAACTCCTAGCTGCATGTGAAGCCTGGTGATTAGCAGTGCGCTTGAGATCTGACATCAGAGCTGCCTGGAGTGAACTCTATGTACCCATGGCTTGAGCTGCTATCGGCTGCTTACTCTCTCCTCCCAATGTTAGACTGTGGTCTTGATAAAGTTGCTTAACATCTCTATCATTTTAAGCCTCATCTCTGATAAAAACAAAATATATTGTAGGTCCTAAAAGTTGATGATTTCTTATTTACGTTTTCATATTTATGAAATGAGAATTCACCATATGGTCAAATATAATTAAAGAAGTATCTCTCCATTGTCCCAAAGCCAAAAACTATCATTAACTCAATATATAGACTTTAAAATGAGAAAATATAATAATGACAGAGTGCTTGAGAGACAAATATGAGTGCACAGAGTAGGCTAGTAATTTAACACCCCTTCAAACAAACAATCTTTAAAGACGTATGGGCACTTATTTTGTGAAGTTAAGGAGGTGAATGAGTTTCTTATGGCTGGTAGCTTGAGATTCAGGGACTTTTGCAACTTCTATGTGCTGATAGTAAAACTATCCAACCAAGATATATCGGTGCTGGCAAGGACCTTTGTTTGTTTTCTTTTCCTCTTTAGTATTATTTTGGTTACAAAAATGTACTAGAGAGGGTCCAAAAACAACCTACGGGACTTTCATTCCCTGGGGTACATGCCCTGTAAAATCCTCATAAGTGGGGGTGCTCTGTTAATAGGTTGATATGTTGCTCCCTTGAGAACATGACTTTACATGGCTAGAGGAAGATCGTGCTGGGTGGGCCTGATCTTATCTGATGAGCCCTTTAAAAACAGAGCATTTTCTCTGGGTTGTTTGCAGAAGAGAGTCAAAGAGACACATTAACCCTCACATGGAGGAAAGCAAAAATCCATGTTGTGGAACTGTCTACAGGGCCCATATGGCAAAAACCTGCTGCCAGTGTCTAGTTGCTGAGAGTGGTACCAAGCTGACAGCTAGCAAGGAAATGAGGACCTAAATCTAAACTGTGAGGAATTGGGTTCTAACATGAATTCACTAGTGATCTTGAAAGAGGACCGTAAGCCCCGGTTGAGATCACAGCCCTAGCTGACAGCTATTTCTGTCTGGTGAGAGTCTGAACAGACAGGTTGGTCATGCCATGCCTAGACTTCGAACCTACAGGTACTAGGGGATGTTAAATGTGTGTTAAGTTGTTAAATTTGTGATAATTTGTAACACTAACACAGAACAGAAATTTGCATTTTCCAGTCATGCAAAGACTCGTGTAGGAAATTAAGTTAGCTAGAACCTAGTGATGTTTTAGCCTTTTGGGATCCACATTTGTAAAGATTCTCATTTGGCCTGCTTCTTTGTCTCACTCAAATATTTTATTAGTACCTTAGAGAATACAAAGTTCTACAGTTGAGCTAGGAATTTCCTACGGTTCTTTATCTATAGGGATTGCAGAAAATAATGTCTATGGTTTCTTTCAACCCAAATGTCATAGAATGATATTTTGATATTTATGAGATTAGTATAGTTAATGTCAATATGACTTACCTACAAGTATACAAAAATAAAAGATAAATTTGGAACACTGTATATATAGACAGAATTACTGTTTATTTGGTGCTCATTATGTGACAGATAGTGTGTTTACTATATGCATTAATTCACTTAATCCTCACAACACCCTATAGAATAGATGCTATTGTTGTCTTCATTTATAGATGGTTAAACAAATGTGTGAAATGTGTGAATGTACAACGTAAATTGCCCAGCATCTCCCAACCAGTAAAGCGTAGAGCCAGGATTAAAAACCAGGGCTGTGTGATTTCAGAGCACAAATATTTTCATTACATTTATGAACACTTATAAAATATATAGAATGGACTTAAAATGTAGTATTTTGAAAAAATGATTTTTCAGAGGAGATTGTTCTATTCTCACTTTAATAGGTCATGATTTGCAAATGTATGCAGTGAATTAAACAAAATAATATGTAAACCCCAGAAATAATTCTAAATGATTTTAGTTTTTCCATAGTTCAGTTCATTCCTAAATAATTTTTACTTTCTCTCTCTTAGTTCCTAAGTAGGCACATTGGTAAAATATCTGGGTACATATAAAACCATTCATTATAATTAATGTTCCACATATGTTTTTCAACATATAATGTTTGAAATCACATCTTTCTAGGAAAAGACTAAATATTTCCTCTTATTTTTCTTTTATGGGTTTACTAAGATATTTGGGGTTTTATTAGTAAGTTCACCTTCATTTTCTTTTCTTACTGTAAAGTTAAAAAATAGGGCCTAAAGAATAATTTTTGACACCGAATACCTAAACACCTAAATAATAAGAACATCATTAAGTTTGGAATGCAGTTACAATAAAGGATAAGAAGCAATTGCTCAAATAAATGTGTATTTTTTTCTGGACTTGAAATCGATGTATTAAGATGATAATTTGATGCATACCATAACTTAGGATTTAAAGGAAGTGATGGTTTTACAGATGTACATGTATTCTCTGAATTTATAAACACTTAATATAGGCACCACGATGATAGAAAACAGGTGTGCTGGCACAAAATGCAGCCATCACGTGGCATATTGTCAAGTACTGAATAGTCTTTTGGACCCTTGAAATTTCTTTTAGCATAAGCGAACTAAAACTAAAGTTACAAAATAACCATCACTTGTCAAAAAGAGAAATGTAAATTATTCTACGTGTATTTTATTTTTAAGAATCCACATCACTGCCACTATCTGAAAACTACTCTATTTCTGCTTCAGTGGAATTTTTGTCCCATTCCTTTGAGACACTATTGGCTGGCAGCCTCTGCATTGGAGAATGGAAAAATTGGTTTTAGCTCCACTCTGGTGGTTAGATCTGAAACTTAGACCAGATAGGTATACTGATGTCTTTAATTATGTGGTTTTTAAAATTCCATTTTTTTCTGCCCTCCGAGGAATTAATGTAATTATCATTCACAGTTGGTTTCTTCCTCTTTGTGTTACTTGGGACACTTAGATCTATACTAGGAAAAGTTTTTGTAGTGCTTCATTTTAGCTTTTGAAAACGTTTCCTTGAACTTTTTAGCTTCCAGATAGAGGTTGATGGCAGTCTTTGGTACCATAACCAGAGGGCTGGTGAAGAAGTAATCTTGGGTCTGGGAGTCAGGCAGAGTTTGAATTAGAGTTCTTCTGCCTATCAGCTAAGAGACTGGGGACAAAACCATTGGTCTCTTGTACTCAGCTTTCTCCCTTGTTGATTAGCCATAACAATACCTTCCTGATAGGATTGGGATGAAGTTTAAGTTATTTGTGTGTGATAGTTCCTGCTATGTAGGAAATGCTCATGAATTTTGTTTCTTTTCCTTCTGTGTTGTGAGGTGGGCCGTGTGGTCAGGCATCGTTTTGCATTTCATTTTCTATGGTATGTCTGTGAATATGTATTTGTATGCCCACCTCATAATAATTGTTCCACAGTATAAAGGAGATTAGTATATCATTTATTTCTTGAATGAACAGACCACAAACTATGAACTTCCGTTTTATGAATAATTCTTTGTACCTCAACCTCTCCGGGAGCTGTAACGCAGCCAGTTGCTATTGCTGGATGTGGGAGAGGACTTCTACCTCATTGCTGCCATCTAAGAGGAGTGTTTCTGCTTTTGTAAATTCTGTCTTGGAAAAGCCAGCCTTTCATAAACTGGCCTGTAAAATTAAGTACCATGTAGAATATTATTTCCATGAAAAACTGTATTTTAAGTATCTATTTACTGACATAGGACAAACTTTTATGCGGAACCACTCATATTTAAAGCATTTTACTTTCTATAATGAATACATATATTTTTGCAAACTTAATATATATCTGCAGGGCAATGTTTCTACTTTTTAAACATTGATAGAAAAGGCCTGGGAATTATGGAAGGGACATTAAAGCTTAATAAAATATAACATTTTTCCTCAGAACAACTAAGGTGAGTTCTCTTTTTACTGCAAATGCTATGCTTTCTTGTTTTTTTAAATACATGCTATATTTATAGCTCAATGTTGCTATAGATTAGAACCCTTTTGTCACTTAAATAAAACATGTACCCTGGTTCTTAACATTATGGACATTTTTTATGGTAGTATAATTAACAAAGACAGATGTTTCTTAAATCACTTTTTTTCATTTCTTCTTTTTCAAATTTATTTAATCTCCAACACTTAACCTCAGTTAACTCAGTCTTTAAAGAGCTGAAGTAGTTCACAAAAGACTCTTTAATTAAATAGAGTGACGCACAGGAGTGGCAAGGAGAGAAAGATGGAGAAATCGAGTTACTCCATAGAGGTAAATGTGAATAATATAATGTTGAATTCAGGCAAGGAGCAGGACACAGTGGGAAATGACCTGGATTGGATGGCAGGGCTCTGGCATTGCAGCTCCAACTAACAGCTTGTGCATCTTTGTACAGCTGTTTCTTAGAATCTTCATCTATCCTCTGAGAGATGAATGAGGCAACCCTGTGAGTCTTCCACTTCTATAAACTGTATGAGCATGCAAACTATAGCGAACTAAAACTAAGATACCTGTGTTATCTTTTTCTTCAGGCATTTTTGGAGTTGCCTGTGCCATGGGGTGATAGAGACACATTACCGCAAAATATGCAGTATATGGGCACTATTTGTGATTATTTAGAAATGGTGTTTGCTTTAGAATTTGGGTCTGTGGGAAACAAAGTGGTTTTAACTGCTTGTAGTCTAACTGCAGAAGATGGGAGAAAAGTGAGTGAAGGAGTTAGGTTGATTTTCTTAATAAAATAAAAATTAGGCTTAGACCTAAAAATTTTAAAAAGCTATCTCCATTTTTAGGTCTGTATTTTACTAAAAGATGCTTATATGACTTCAGATTTAAGAAAAATTTTAAAGAGAAAAAGACAAGCTTAGTGGATTGCATCATTAGCTGATAAAAGAAAATGTTAACTGAAACATCACCATCAAGCATATGGACTGATCTAATTAGTTGATTACTAATTCAGATTTAGTGCTGAGTACCTTTACTTTGAACATCAATTTCAGCTTAATAAGAAGTTCTTCCTGCTTCTCTGTCATCATAGAAAACAAGGCTTGGCAATTGGGCAATTAAAAAAAAATGAATGAATGAATATTAGATTAAGGCCTTTCCTGACATTCATTTCCAAGTGCCAAAAAATGTTGTTCATGGCATATTCATTACAGAACAGGAAGCCACTTCTCCTTTCCAAACAATATGGCACCTTTCAATCATACAAAAATCTCCCTCCATTCACATCCATATTGTCTTCTTTTAGCACAAGTAAGTGCCTGACCCAATGCTCTATTCTGTAGATAGACAAATAAAATACAGCATCTTATTTTTTTTAATTGAAATGTTTTGGACAAGAAAGTCACATTAGCAATCTACTGTGATGAATGATGGAAGGAAGTGGGCATTGCTGATTATAATGGGAGAACAGAGGAAACAGATAACCTAGTTTGGTGGAAGTAGTGTAGCGTTAGAGAAGGCTGGACTGCATTAGAATAAGGGGAAATGGAAGGACTTCTTTTTGCCTTTTTCACTTACTTACTTTATCCAATTTTTAAAAGGGTAATATCATTACCTAGGTCTATTTTCAATGTCCTTCCCATTTCATCAAGGTTCTTCCTCTTCCCCCGAACCCTCTCATATCTTTTCCTCTAGAGGCCAATAATGCTATCCTGACACTGACAATGGCCTGGAGGTCTACTGGTTAATAATCTCATTAATTCTCATGACACCTGTTCAGAAAAAAATAATATATAAATGGCAATTATTACTGTAATTTTACATATGGAAAACTTGAGTCAAAAAGAATGACACAGATTTGCCCAGGGTTACACAGAGAATGGAGGAACCAGGATGGGAATGGAAGAAACTCCAGAACTGGCTCCTCAGACAAACACTTCATGGCGTACACAGTCAACGTGGGCTTCATTAATAGGCTTGTCATTGGAAGAGAAAATGTTAGCTTCACCTGGGAAGATAACTGTTTGTGTGTTCCAGAATAATGCAGCATAAACTTAAAATTCAGCACTTTAAAGATTCAAACATATTAAATATTGAATATTTTGGTTTTTTTGCAGCTATTATCATTCAGTAAAGTTGTAATATTGGGAAACAAAAATTCAATTCTTGCATTGAATCTGTGAGAATGTGTGTGTGTGTGTCTCTGTGTGTGTGTGTGTGTGTGTGTGTGTGTGTGTAATGTTTAGTCTGATTGCCATGGCAGTTTGAATGCTTGACTAATCTATAGAGATTGGTAGTAATTAACATGACAGACAAAAGGAGCAAATGTAGTCCATTTATGCCTCTGGCTGAATTAATTTTGGTGTTAAGCATGAACCTAATATCCATAAATAGCGACTAGTTAGTCAGAAATATTGAAGTCACAATTATGTTTGTAGTATTGCAGTAAAGGTAAGAATTGCCTAGCTTAAGTAAGACTATGGATTTTGTTGTTAAGAATAATGTTGATAAGGATAATGAAAATATTGACTGTGGATAAAATTTTGCTAGAAAAGTTAGTGTTTAACAATACCTAGACATAAAGTTTGAACTCAACCTTTCCAATAAATGTTAATGATTATTTGGTACAACATGAATTCAGCCAAGAACATGATTATGAGTTTTACAGAACAGTTGAAAATATGAACTTTATACAGTATACATCTATACCTTTATAAACTTTACCTCTTTCTCTCCAAATATTAAATCAACTTGTTTTTGGCTAAAATGAAACAAACAGAACATTAGTTTAAAGTAAGTTAGACTAGCTCAAATTTTGATAGCACCAGGTAAATTGAAGATTTGGAAATTTAATCCCAGTGCCTGCTAATAATCTCTTAGTCATTGTGATGTTATTAAACTAATGGAAGATAAATTTTGCCATGTCACTTCTAGATTAGCAGAGAAATGCAGAAACAGCAGCAAAATTGATCCTACATCAACAGGTCCCTTATTGTAAGAGCCTGATACATGTGTAGAGATACTTGAAAAAATGTTGGATAGAACTGCATGGTCTATTCAGATTATACTTTCCTCATTGAATGAACATGATGTCCTTGTCAAAAATCATTTGACCATATAGGTAAAGGTTTATTTCTGGGCTCTCTATTCTATTCTATTGTTTTATTTATCTGTTTTACACCAATACCACACTGTTTTAAATATTGTATCTTTATAGTAGGTCCTGAAATCAGGAAATGTGAGTCCTCTAGCTTTATTTTTTTTTTTAATAGATTGTCTTGGCTATTCAAGGTCCCTTTCAATTCCATAAGAATTTTAGGAAAAGACTACCTAATGTGTAGTCTTTTATCCCTCAGTCCCTTCCCAACATTCCCCAAGTCCCCAGAGTCCATTGTAGCATTTTTATGCCTGTGTGTTTTCATAGCTTAGCTCCCACTTATAAGTGAGAACATACAATATTTGGCTTCCATTTCTGAGTTGCTCCACTTAGAATTATGGTCTCCAATTCCAACCAGTTTGCTGTTTTTCTATTTCTGCAAAACAAAATATACTTGGGATTTTAACAAGAATTCCACTGAATCTGTAAATCGCTTTGGGTCATAATGATGTCTTAACAAGATTGAGTCTTCCAACCCATGAATTCAAGATGTGTTTCCATTTACTTATGCCCTCTTCATTTCAGCATTTTTTGTTGTTTTCCTTGTACAAGTCTTTCATCTTCTTGTTTAAGTTAATTCCTAAGTATTTTCTTCATTTTGAAATTATTGTAAATGGAATTATTTTCTTAATTTCCTTTACAGAATGTCCGTTGTTAATGTATAGAAAGACAATTTTTATCTGTTAACTTTATATCCTGCTACTTTGGTCAATTCATTAATTCAAACAATTTGTATTAATCTTTAGTTTTTATGTATAAGATTACATCTGGAAACAGAAATAATTTTACTTTCTTTCCAAGTTGGATCATTTTTATGTATTTTTCTTGCTTAATTGCTCTGGCTAAAACTTTCACAACTATGTTAAATAGAAGTGGAGAAAAAGAATCTTTACTTTGCTCTTGATCTTTGAGAAAAGCTTTCAGTCTTTCACTACTGAATACTAGGTTGGCTGTGTGTTTTGTTTCTTAATATATATTGGTTTTATTACGTTGAGATAGTTTCCTTCCATTCCTAGTTTGTTGAGTGTTTTTATCATGAAAGTGTGTTGAATTTTGTCAGGTGCTTTTTTGTTTATTTTATTTATTTATCTATTTACTACATGGATAAGTTCTAGTGGCGATTTCTGAGATTTTGGTGCACCTGTCACCTGGGCAGTGTACACCATACCTAATGTGTAGTCTTTTATCCCTCAGCCCCTTCCCAACATTCCCCGAGTCCCCAGAGTCCATTGTATCATTTTTATGCCTGTGTGTTTTCATAGCTTAGCTCCCACTTATAAGTGAGAACATACAATATTTGGCTTCCATTTCTGAGTTGCTCCACTTAGAATTATGGTCTCCAATTCCAACCAGTTTGCTGCAAATGCCATTATTTTGTTTCTTTTTATGGCTGAGTAGTATTCCATGGTGTGTGTGTGTGTGTGTGTGTGTGTGTGTGTGTATGTATATGTATATGTGTGTGTGTATATATATATCACATTTTCTTTATCTACTCATTCATTGATTGATGGGCATTTGTGCTGGTTCCATATTTTTGCCATTTAAAACTGTGCTGCTATAAACATGTGTGTGGAAGCGTTTTTTTGTTTTTGTTTTTTTTTTCATATAATGACTTATTTTCCTCTGGGTTGATACCCAGTAGTGAGATTGCTGGATCAAATAGTAGATATAATTTTAGTTCTTTAAGAAACCTCCATACTGTTTTCCATAGTGGCTGTATTAGTTTACATTATCACCAGCAGTGCCAAAGTGTTCCCTTTTCACCACATCCATGCCAACATCTATAATTTTTTATTTTTAAATTATGACCATTCTTGCAGGTGTAAGTTGGCATTGCATTATGGCTTTGATTTGCATTTCCCTGATCATTAGTGATGTTGGGCATTTTTTCATGTTTGTCGACCATTTGTGTATCTTCTTTTAAAGTGTCTATTCATGTCCTTAGCCCACTTTTTGATAGGATTTTTTTTTCTGATTTGTTTGAGTTACTTGTAGATTCTAAATATTAGTCCTTTGCCGGACGCATAGTTTGTGAAGATTTCCTCCCACTCTGTGGGTTGTCTGTTTACTCTGCCGATTATTTCTTTTGCTGTACAGAAGCTTTTAAGTTTAATTAAGTCTCATCTATTTATCTTTGTCTTTGTTGCATTTGCTTTTCGGTTCTTGGTCATGAAGTTCTTGCCTAAGCCAATGTCTATAAGTGTTTTTCTGATGTTATCTTATAGAATTTAAATGACTTTCGGTCTTAGATTTAAGTCTTTGATCCATCTTGAGTTGATTTTTTTATAAGGTAAGAGATGAGGATCCAGTTTCATTCTTCTACATGGGGCTTGCCATTTATTCGAGCACTATTTGTTGAATAGAGTATCCTTTCCCTACTTTATGTTTTTGTTTCCTTTGTCGAAGATCAGTTGGCTGTAAGTATTTGGCTTTATTTCTGAGTTCTCTATTGTGTTCCATTAGTCTATGTGCCTATTTTTATACCAGTACCATAATGTTTTGGTGACTATAGCCTTATAGTATAGTTTGAAGTTGGGTAATGTGATGCCTCCAGATTTGTTCTTTTTCTTAGTCTTACTTTGGCTCTGTGGGCTCTTTTTTGGTTCCATATGAATTTTAGAAATGTTTTTTTCTAGTTCTGTAAAGAATGATGGTGGTATTTTGATGGGAATTGCATTGGATTTATAGATTGCATTTGGCAGTATGGTCATTTTCACAATATTGATTCTACCCATCCATGCGCATGGGATGTGTTTCCATTTGTTTGTGTCATCTATGATTTCTTTCAGCAGTATTTTGTAGTTTTCCTTGTAGAGGTCGTTCACCTACTTGGTTAGGTATATTCCTAAGTATTTTAATTGTTTTTGCGGCTATTGTAAAAGGGGTTGAGTTTTTTATTTGATTCTCAGCTTGGTCACTGTTAGCGTATAGGTGTTACTGATTTGACTACATTGAGTTTATATCTTGAAACTTTACTGAATTCATTTATCAGATTAAGGAGCTTTTTGGATGAGCCTTTATGGTTTTCAATTTTTTTCTTTGAGACAAAGTCTTACTCTGTCATCCAGGTTGCAATGCAGTGGGATGATCTTGGCTCACTGCAACCTCTGCCTCCTGGGTTCAAGCAATTCTCCTGCCTCAGCCTCCCCAGTAGCTGGGATTACAGGCACCTGCCACTGCACCTGGCTAATTTTTGTATTTCTAGTAGAGATGGGGTTTCACCATGTTGGCCAGGCTGGTCTCGAACTGGTGACCTCAGGTGATCCACCCATCTGTGCCTCCCAAAGTGCTGGGACTACAGGTGTAAGCTTCCATGCCCAGCCTAGGGTTTTCTAGGTATATGATATCATCAGTGAACAGCAACAGTTTGACTTCTTCTTTACTGCTTTGAATGCCCTTTTTTTCCTCTTATGTGATTGTCGTGGATAGGACATCCAGTACTATGTTGAATAGAAGTGGTGAAAGTGGGCATTCTTGTCTTGTCCAGTTTTCAGAGGGAATGCTTTCACTTTTCCCCATTCAGTATAATATTGGCTGTGGGTTTGACATAGATGGCTTTTATTACCTTAAGATATGTCCCTTATATGCTGATTTTCTGAGGGTTTTAATCATAAAGCAATGCTAGATTTTGTCAAATGCTTTTTTTTGCATCTATTGAGATGATCATGTGATTTTTGGTTTTAATTCTGTTTAGGTGGTATACCACATTTATTAAGTTGAATATGCTAAACCATCCCTGCCTCCTTGGTATGTCACCCACTCAACCACTCAACCATGGAGTATTATCTTTTTGATATGCTGTTGGATTCGGTTAGCTAGTATTTTGTTGAGTATTTTTGCATCTATGTTCATCAGGGATATTGGTCTGTACTTTTCTTCATTATGTACTTTCCTAGTTTTGGTATTAGGGCAATACTGGTGTCATAGGATAATTTAGGGAGGACTTCCTCTTTCTCTAGCCTTTGGAGTCGTTTCAATAAGATTGGTACCAATTCTTCTTTGAATGTCTGATATAATTCAACTATTAGTCAATCTAGTCCTGACCTTTTTTGGTTGGCATTTTTAAAATTACAGTTTGTCTCCCTGCTTGTTATTAGTCTGTTTAGAGTTTCTATATCTTCCTGGTTTAATCTAGGATGATTGTATATTCCCAGGAATTTATTAATCTCCTCTAGGTTTTCTAGTTTGTGCACATAAAGGTATTCACAGTAGCCTTGAATGATCTTTTCTATTTCTCTGGTATTGGTTGTAATATCTCTTATTTCATTTCTAATTGAGCTTATTTGGATCTTCTTTCTTCTTTTTTGATTAATCTCACTAGTGGTCTATCAATTTTATCTTTTCAAAGAACCAGCTTATTGTTTCACTTATCTTTTGTATTGTTATTTTTGTTTTAATTTCATTTCGTTCTGCTCTGATATTTGTTATTTCTTTTCTTCTGCTGGGTTTTGGTTAGATTTGCTTTTGTTTCTCTAGTTCCTTGAGGTGTGACATTAGATTGCCAATTTGTACTCTTTCAGACTTTCTGATGTAGGCATTTAAGGCGATGAACTTTCCGCTTAGCACTGTTGCTGTATCCCAGAGATTTTGATAAGTAGTGTCACTATTATCATTCAGTTCAAAAAATTTTATAAATGTTCATTTTGATTTCATTGTTGACCCAATGATCATTCACGAACAGGTTATTTAGTTTACTTGTGCTTGCATGGTTTTCAGGGTCCCTCTTGGAGTTGATTTCCGGTTTTATTTCACTATGGTCTGAGATAGTACTTGCTATAATTTCTGTTTTCTAAAATTTATTGAGACTTGCTTTGTGGCCTATCATATGGTCTATCTTGGAGAATGTTCCATTTGCTGATGAATAGAATACATATCCTGCAGTTGTTGGGTAGGATTTTCTGTAAATATCTCTTAAGTTCATTTGTTCTAGGGTATAGTTAAAGTTCATTGTTTCTCTGTTGAATTTGTATCTTGATGACCTGTCTAGTACTGTCAGTGGAGTATTGAAGTCCCTCACTATTATTGTTTTGCTGTCTATCTGATTTCTCAAGTCTAGTAGTAATTGTTTGATAAATTTGGGAGCTTCAGTGTTAGATGCATATATATTTAGGGTTGTGATATTTTCCTGTTGGACAGGCCTTTTATCATTATATAATGTCCCTCTTTGTCTTCTTTAACCATTGTTGCTTTAAAGTCTGTTTTTATCTGATATAAGAATAGTTACTCCTGTTCATTTTTGGTGTCCATTTTCATGGAATATCTATTTCCACCCATTTGCCTTAAGTTTATGTGAGTCCTTATGTGTTAGGTGAGTCTCTTGAAGACAGCAGACACTTGGTTGGTGAATTCTTTTTTTTTTTTTTTTGAAATGGAGTCTCGCTCTGTAACCCAGGCTGGAGTGCAGTGGCGTGATCTCGGCTCACTGCAAGCTCCGCCTCCTGGGTTCACACCATTCTCCTGCCTCAGCCTCCCGAGTAGCTGGGACTACAGGCACCCGCCACCACGCCCAGCTAATTTTTTTGTATTTTTTTAGTAGAGATAGGGTTTTACCATGTTAGCCAGGATGGTCCCCATCTCCTGACCTCGTGATCCGCCCGCCTCGGCCTCCCAAAGTGCTGAGACTACAGGCATGAGCCACCGCGCCCAGCCTAGTTGATGAATTCTTATCCATTCTGCCATTCTGTATGTTTTTAGTGGAGCATTTAGGTCATTTACATTCAAGGTTAGTACTGAGATGTGAGGTACTGTTCATTGTGCTAGTTGTTGCTTGAATACCTTGTTTGTTTTTACAGTCTATGATTGTTTTGTAGGTCCTGTGAGATTTATGCTTTAAGGAAATTGTATTTTGTTGTATTTTGAGGTGTTGCTTCCAGATTTAGAGTTCATTTTAGCAGTTCTTGTAGTGCTGGCTTGGTAGTGGTGAATTCTCTTAGCATTTGTCTGAAAAAGACTTTATCTTTCATTTAGGAAGCTTAGTTTTGCTGGATACATGATTCTTTGCTAATATATGATTTGCTGGATACATGATTCTTTGCTAATAAGGAGGCTAAAGCTAGGAGTTCAATCTAACTGTTTTGTTTAAGGAGGCTAATGATAGGAGCCCAATCCCTTCTAGCTTGTAGGGTTTCTGCTTAGAAATCTGTTAATCACATAGGTTTTCCTTTATAGGTTTCCTGATGCTTTGGCCTCACAGCTCTTAATATTCTTTCCTTCATCTTGATTTTAGATAACCTGATGACTATGTGCCTAAGTGATAATCTTTTTGCAATGAATTTCTCAGGTGTTCCTTGAGCTTCTTGTATTTGGATGTCTACATCTCTAACAAGACCAGCAAAATGTTCCTCAATTATTTCCCCAATAAGTTTTCCAAACTTTAGATTTCCCTTCTTGGGAACACTATTTATTAAGTTTGGTTGTTTAATATAATCCCAAACTTCTTGGAGGCTTTGTTCATTTTGTCTCTTTCTTTTTCCTTGTCTTTGTTGGATTGGGCTAATTAGAAAGCCTTGTCTTTGAGCTCTGCAGTGCTTTCTTCTGTTTGATTCTATTGAAACTTTCCAGTGTGTTTTCCATTTCTCTAAGTGTGTTTCATTTCCAGAAGTTGTGATTGTCTTTTATTTATGCTATTTCTCTGGGGATTTTTTTTTCATCCATCTCCTGTATTTTTTTTTTTAATTTCTTTAAGTTTGTTTTCACGTTTCTCTGGTGCCTCCTTGAGCAGACTAATAACCATCTGAATTCTTTTTCTGGCAACACAGAAATTTTGTCTTCGTTTGGATTCATTGCTGGTGAGATAGTGTGATCTTTTAGGAGTATTAAAAAACCTTGTTTTGTCATATTATCAGAATTGTTTTTCTGGTTCCTTCCCATTTGGGTAGGCTATGTCAGAATAAAGATCTTGGACTCAAGGGCTGCTGTTGAGGTTTTTTTGTCTCACGTGGTGTTCCCTTGATGCGCTTCTGTCAAGGGCTTTTCTTTGCTGGGAGACCTTTGAGTACTGATGTAATCTCCTTACTAATCTATTTAGTTGTTTTATTTCTTTGTGATTTATCCTGGGTAAGTTTGGTGTTAGAATTTGTTCATCTCATCTAGGTTATCTAATATGTTAGCATGTAATTTTCAACTTTATCCTTATATAATCCTTTATGTTTTTGTAAAGTTGGTCATAATGCCTCCACTTTCATTTCTGATATTACTAAATTCAAGTCTTTTCTCGTTTTTTCTTTTTTTTTTTTTGTTTTTTTATCTAGCCCATCTATCTAAAGGATTGCCAATTTTGTTAACCTTTTCAAATAACCATTTTTTTGTTTGTTTTTCTCTATTGTCTTTCTATTATCTATTTCACTTACCTATGACATAATCTTTTCTTTTTCCTTCTGCTTCTTTGGGTTTAGGGTTTTTTGTTTGTTTGTTTGTTTGTTTGTTTGTTTTTTCTAGTTCTTTCAGTTGTAACATTAGCTTTTTGATATGAGATCTTTCTTTTACATTAGATTTTTGATATGAAATCTTTCTTCTTTTTAATGTCTTCATAGGTATAAATTTGTCCTTTAGCAATGCTTTTGCGGCATCCTGTAAGTTTTAGTATGTTGCATATTTGTTTTCATTCATCTCTAAGTATTTTTTAACTTCTCCTGTAAATTTTGTTGATCCAGTAGTTGAGTTTGTTGTTTAATTTTCACAAATTTGTGAATATTCAAGTTCTGTTGCTTACGATAACTTCATTTCCTTGTGGTCATGGAAGATACTTTGACATTTTTCTTTTAAATCCATTGAGACATAATTTTTGGTCTAACACATGGTCTCTTCTGAAAAGTGTCCTATGTTCAGTTGAGAATAATGTGTATGCTATTGTTTTTGGGTAGAAAGTTCTACATATGTGTGTTAAATCTACTTGGTTTATTATATTATTTTAAATCCTCTATCTCTCTACTTATCTTCTGTTCGGTTGTTCTATCCATTACTGAGAGTAGGCATTAAGGTCTTCAAATATTATTTTAGAATTGTTTATTTCTCTTTTTAATTCTGTGGGTTTTTTTGTTTATATATTTTATGGTCTCATTAGCTGTGTAAATGTTTATAATTGTTGCATCTCCTTGCTGTATCAACCCTTTTATTAATGTATAATGTAATTATTCAGTTGTTATAAACGTTTACTGATAAAACATCTATTTTTTTTCTAATATTAGTTCAGACACTTCTGCTATCTTTTGGTTAATATTATTATATATATATTTTTAATTCTTTCACTTTCAACCTATTCGTGTCTTTGGATCTAAGTTTCTTGTGCACAGTAGATAGTTGGATCATGTATTTTTATCCCTTCTGCTAATCTCTGTCTTTTGACTGAAGATTTCAATCCATTTACATTTAAAGTAATTACATATAAGAAGGGACTTCTGTCATTTTGCTAATTGTTTTTTATATGCTTTATAGCTTTTTGTATCTTCTTGTATTACTGTCTCCTTTTTTATTTAGTTGATTTTTTGTAATGAAATGTTTAAATTCTTATTTTATTTCTTTCTGTATATATTCCATAGCTATTTTCTTTGTGGTTAGCATGGGGATTATCTTTCACATCCTAAAGTTATAACATTCTAATTTGAATTTGTGCCAGCTTAAATTCAGTAACATATACAACTCTGCTCCTTTACAGCTAAATCCCCACCTTGTGTGGTTGTTGACATCATAAAATTACATCTTTATACATTGTGTGCCTGAAAACATAAGCTAATAATTCTTAAAATTTATTAGTTTCTTAAACTATGTAAAAACAAAATGTGGAGTTCCATGTAAAGTTACAATAATACTACTAGCTTTTAGACTAATAATTTTTAAATGTATTACTTTCAGTTATGTAGACAAGAAAAAGTGAAGCTATAAACTATTGTTACAATATTCGAGCTTTTATTATTGTCCATGTATTTATATTCACTGAGGTCTTTCTATCTTCATACATCTTTGATTTTCTGTTTGGTACCCTTGCATGTCACCATGCTGGACTGCCTTGAGCATTTTTTCCCCCAAGGCAGCTCTAATGATAACAAACTCTTACAGCCTTTGTTTTCTGGGAATGTCTTAACTTCACCCACAATTTTCACGGTCAGTATTGCCAAACATAGAATTCTTTGTTGACGATTCTTTTCTCCTTTTAGCATTTTTAACGTATCAGTCCACTGCCTTCTGGCATCTCAAGTTTCTGATGAGAAAATTGCTTGTATTCTTACTGAGGATCCCATGTACGTGACAAGTTGCTTCTCTCTTGCTGCTTTTAAGATCTTTTTCTGATTGTCTTTCAAAAGTTTGATTATAATATATCTCAGTGTGGGTTTTATACAGTTCATCATACTTGGAATTCATTCATCTTCTCAGATATTTTTCAACAATTTAGAAAATGTTCAGCCATTATTTTTTGGAACATTTTCTCTGATGCTTTCTTCCTCTCTTCTCCTTCTAGGGCCCTAAAAATGCATACGTTGGTCCACTTCTTGATGGTGTCCCACAGGTCCCTCCGGCTCTGTTTACATTTCTTAAATCTTTTTTATTCTTTTTATTCTGCAGACTTGGCAATTTCTATTGTCCTATCAACAACCTTACAGATTCTTTATTCTGTCTGCTCAGGCCTCTTTGAATCTCTCTAGTGAATTTTAAAATTTCAGTGATTGTACTTTTTAGCTCCAGAATTTCTTTTTGCTTTTTTTTAGGTTTTGTATCTATTTATATTTCCATTTTGTCCATATATTATTTCCTTGACTTTCTCCACATATTTCTTTAGTTATTTGAGTATTTTTAAGACAGTTGTTTAAAGTCTTTGTTTAATATATTTCCCATCATGTCTTTTTCAGGGAGAGTTTCTTTGGATTTTTTTCCTTTAAATGGTCCATACTTTTTTGTTTCTTTGTAATATTTTGTTGTTGTTGCAAACTAGATATCTAAATCTAATAATGTAGTAACTCTGGAAATCAAATTATCCTCCTTCCCCAGGATTTTTTTTTGTTATTGTTATTATTATTATTTTTTGATTGTTGTAGGCTGTCCATATGCGAAGGATCAGTCTTAAGTCTTCTCATGTTTTTTTCTGAGCCTTTCCCTAGACATGTGCAGTCATGTTCTAATTTTCCCTGCATATACAGCTGTTTCAAATGTCCTAGTCTTTAATGTCTGGCACCCAAAAGGGAAGAAGAAAAAAATCAAGGAGGAAGGGAATAAGTCCTTTAAATTACTGAGAGTGACTTCAGCTTGTGGCGGATGGCTTGCAGCAATGCGGTGAGGTACATCAACACAGCCACTATTTCTTTTCCCCTCTGTGTTCACAAGCAGCAATCAGTGAGCAGAGATCAGATCCCTGGTATTTGTGGGGCAGGATCTTTTATGCTTATCCTGGCTCCCACAAGTTGTATGCAAATTGCTCCAAGAACATGTGCACCACTACCTGCTGCATAGCTGAGAGGTGGGAAATTTATATCTGCTACCGTGCTAAGAGCTGAAATTTACCAAAAGTATCCACAATTTACTCTCTAAGCCTTCCTGTGGAAGTTTCAAACCTTCAATAGACTCTAGAGATCCAAAATAGCAGGGGTCCCCAACCATCGTGGCCTGTTAGGAACAGGGCTGCCCAGCAGGAGGTGAGTGGCCAGTGAGCAAGCATTGTCACCTGTGCTCCACCTCCTGTCAGAGCAGCAGTGGTATTAGATTCATATGGGAGCTTGAACCCTATTGTGAGCTGTGCATGAGAGGGATCTAGTTTGTGCATTCCTTATGATAATCTAATGCCTGATGATCTATCATTGTCTCCCATCACTCCCAGATGGAACAATCTAGTTGCTGAGAAACAGGCTCAGGGCTCCTACTGATTCAACATTGTAGTGAGCTGTCTACTTATTTCATTATATATTACAATGTAATAATAATAGAAATAAAGTGTACCATAAACATAATGTGATTCGGATATCCTGAAACCATCCCCCACCCTGGTCTGTGGAAAAATTGCCTTCCATGAAGCCAGTTCCTGGTGCCAAAAAGATTGGGGACCACTGTCAAATAGTTAACATCAGCAGATTGTGACAGTGCAATTGTTGGCTGGGTAAGAAGACAGATTCTGGGTGCTTTCTACTCTGCCATCTTCCCAGAATCCTCTGCTGATGGTCAATTAATTCCTGACTATGGTGCCAAAGCAAATCAATGGGGAAAGAAAAGTCTTATATAAATTATGCAAGGATAACTTGGTATCCACCTGTAAAAGAACAAAATTAAACTTTTACTTCAAACCACATGTGAAGATTAATTCAAAATAAATAAAAAATTTAAATGTAATAGTCAAAATTATACAACTCTAATAGAAAATGTAGGCATAAATCTTCATTAACTTGGATAAGGCAATGATTTCTTAGATAAGACACAAAACAGTACAAGAATATAACAAAAGATAATTAATTGGACTTCATCAAAATTAAAAACATTTGTGTTTTAGAGATTACCATTAAGACAGTGAGGAGATAATCCATAGATGGAAAGAAAATATTTGCAAATCATATATCTGATAGAATCTAGTAGCAAGGATGTATAAAGAACTATCACAACTTAAATTTAAAAAGACAACCTAATTTAAATCTGGTCATAGCACTTGAATAGATATTTCTTCAAAGAAGATATACAAATGGTCAAAAAGCACATGAGAAGATGCTTAACATCATTAGGTTAATGAAAAACAAAACAATAACGAAGTTCAGTTTTACACCTATGAATGTGGCTACATTAAAAATATAATAAGTCTTGAATATATGGATAAGTCGGAAGTCTTTGGAAAACAGTTCTATAGTTCCTAAAAAAAAAATAAACAGCGAGGGTTTATATAATCTAGCTCCTGGTATTTCACTTGTGGGTATGTACCTCTCCAAATGGTAAATTATGTTCACAAAATTATTGTACATGAATGTTCATAGCAGTAGTATTTATGGTAGCTGTATTGAAATGGAGATGATACAAATAATGCACCCAAATAATGAATAGAGAAACAAATATATACACCTGTGCAATGGAATATTATTCAGGCATTCAAAAGAATAAAGTATGGGTACATGCCATGGCATGTATAAATCTTGAAAACACTGTGCTTGCTATGGGAAAGACACCAAGCACAAAAGGTCATATAATGTACAAGTCTATTTATGTAAAATGTCCAGAGTAGGCAAATCTACTGAGACAGAAAATAGACTAGTATTTGCTAAGGAATGAGAGAAACAGAGAAAAGAGAGACTGCTAAAGGGCATAGCGTTTCTTTTTACGGTGATGAAAATGTCTCAGAATTAGAGAGTGGGGATGAAAACTTAGTGAATATACTAAAAACCACTGAATTCTACACTCTAAAAGGAAGAATTGTATGGCATGTAAATTATATATCAACGGTACAATAATAATGAATAGGCACCACAGTAATGCGTTCAAAGCGAGACACTAACCGTTTGCTACAACACCTGAAGTTCTGACTATTATTCAGAGTTAAAGACAAATGTTAAGATATAAACGTTATCTAAAAGGAGTAAACCTTTCTTCAAATTAAATTACCAGTTTCCTGAGACAAATGAAAGATTTTGGGGATGAGGGAAAGCTGAAGTTTCAGAGCCTGAGACAATATCTCCTATGGTGGGACACAGAAGTAAAAAACTCCGGGTCATCTATGAACAGCATAAAAACCCTGTCATTTTTGGCAGCAAGAGAGATTAACTAAAGGATATAGGAGAAATCTGAAAAAAGAAAAACCGAAAGAGTGGAAGAGAGTACACTAGAAAATCACATCAAAAGTTTGCTCAGACCTAACCCTGATCATAAGTATAATCCTCACAAAGCTATTACATTTATATTTTAAGAGAAAATGGTTTTTAAAATATTCTTTTACACTGTATTCTCCTTGAAGTAGTACAAACATCAGACAGTCCATTTAGTTGGACTCATTATAAGTTTATGTCCCCTAATATTCTCTCAGGTCCTGCAAACAGATCGTTAACCTTAGGTGTGTTAAAATGGTAGAATAATTACACAGGTACAAAAGGTAAGTTAAAAGAAATTCATCATAATGTTCAGTTCATGAAAAATTGTTTTGTCTCTACCTATAACGCTTAGACACTTATCAGGGAAAGCTTCAAGTGAAAATTTCCCTGGGCTGTTAATTCATCATGAGTTACACTAATTCATATCATATTCCTATGTCCGATACACAGTAGGAATATTATTTTAGAGTTACACTCTTACAAAGAAACATACTTAGAGAAATGAACTTTTAAGTCATGTCTACAATGACTATAAGTTGTATGAAATTTTTTTATTGTATCCATGGGCTATCTTAATTAACATTCTGCAAAAAGTGATACCAGGTCTTGGTATGAATATGCCCTTGGCATAGTCATAAAGACTATATTCTCCCAGCAAGGAGAACTAACCATTTTGTTTCTTTTTTTTTCAATAAGATTTTTTTTTTGACTACATAGTCACAGCCTAACAGGGCAATCCTGTTGAATAATTAGTTAAGTCATCCCAAGGAAGGCAGCTGAATATTAGAGGAGGGAATATTTTACTTGAGTTCAAATAAGCCAGTATTTGTCAAACATACTAGCCCTTACCCCAATCTTAATTAAAAAAAAAAAAAAAATCCCCACTCTACAGAAGCAGTCACCAAATATTTCCTTACACAAGCAATCACATCTGTAATTCTCATGATAGGTATCCTTTCCAATAACCTGTCCTCTGGACAATGAACAATAAGAAACACTATTAATCAGTTTTCATCCTTAATAATAATGGCATAGTATTAAAACTAGGAATAGCCCCCTTTCACTTCTGAGTCCCAGAGGTAACCCAAGGAACCTCTCTAATGTCTGGCATGCTTCTCCTCACATGACAAAAACTAGCACCTATCTTGATTATGTTTCAAATTTTCCCATCAACAAACACGAACATCCTCCTATCTATCACAATCCTATCCATTATAGCTGGCGGTTGAGGAGGACATAACCAAACACAGCTGCGTAAAATCCGAGCTTACTCCTCAATCACTCACATAGGTTGAATAATAGCAGTACTAATCTAAAACCCAAACATTACCATTCTAAACCTGATTATTTACTTTATCTGAAAGTAAATAATTTTACTTACACTCAGCCTGAGTGTAAGCACCACAACCCTGTCACTATCTTACACCTGAAACAAATTAACATGGTTGACACCTACAATTCCACTAATTTTACTATCCCTAGGAGGTTTATCCCCATTAACAGAGTTCCTGCCTAAATGAATTATCATCCAAGAATTTACAAAAAGCAATAGCCTTATTACCCAGACCATTATAGCTACCATAGCCCTACTCAACCAGTACTTTTACATAAACCTAATTTATTCCATCTCAATGACACTATTCCCCACATCTAATAATATGAAAATAAAATGACAATTCAAAAACACGAAACCCATACTACTCTTCCCCTGATTTGTCATCTGTTCTAATCTCCTCTTACCCATCTCTCCATTAATTCTAACTGTAACTTAGAAATTTAGGTTAAACAAGACCAAAGGCCTTCAAAGTCCTTAGTAAGTAAATTACGCTTAGTTTCTGTAACAGACCTGAGGACTGCAAGACTCTATTCTGCGTCAATTGAATGCAAGTCCACCACTTTAATTAAGCTAAGTTCTTGCTAGGTTGATGGAATTCAAACCCACGAAAATTTAGTTAACAGCTAAACACCCTCATTAACAGGCTTCAATCTCCTTCTCCCGCCATTGTGGGAGAAAGGCGGGAGAAGCCCAGGCAGGATTGAAGCTGCTCCTTTGAATTTGCAATTCAACGTGAGATATCACCTCAGGGCTGGTAAAAAAGGCCTTGACCTCTGTCTTTAGATTTACAGTCTAATGCTTACTCAGCCATTTTACCTTTTTTCCCACTTACGTTCATCAATTGTTTTCAACTAACCACAAAGATTCTGGAACACTCTACCTGCTATTTGCTGCATGACCGGGGATAGTAGGCACTGCCTTAAGCCTTCCAATCTGAGCAGAATTAGGCCAACCAGGAACTCTGCTAGGAGAGGATCAAATCTACAATGTTATTGTTACCGCCCTCACATTCGTTATAATCTTTTTTATAGTAATACCAATCATGACTGGGGGTTTTGGCAACTGGCTAGTGCCTCTGGTCATTGGTGCACCCGATATGGCATTCCCCGAGATAATAATATGAGCTTCTGACTTCTCCCCCCCGCCCCCCCATCTTTTCTACTCTTACTTGCTTCCTCAATAGTAGAAGCCAGCGCTGGAACCGGCTGAACAGTTTATTCCCCTTTAGCAGGAAACCTAGCACATGCAGGAGCCTCTGTGGGTCTGACCATCTTCTCCCTCCGCTTGGCAGGTATTTCTTCTATTTTAGGGGCCATTAACTTTATTTCCACAATTATGAACATAAAACCCCCAGCCTTACCTCAGTATCACACACCTCTTTTCGTCTGTTCAGTCTTCATTAGGGCAGTCCTTCCACTCTTTCCCTCCCAGACCCAGCCGCCGGCATTACTATACTATTAACTGTCCCTAACCTCAGCACTACTTTTTTTGACCCTGCTGGCAGGTGTGACCCTATCTTGTACCAACATTTATTCTCATTCTTTGGTCACCCTGATGTCCACATCCTCACCCTACCAGGTTTCAGGATAATCTCTCACATCGTAACGTACTGTTCTGGAAAAAAAGGAATCATTTGGATGTGGACATACTATGAGCCATGATATCAATTGGTTTCCTAGGATTTACCATATGCGCTCACCAGATATTTACAGTAGGAACAGACAGACACACGGGCATAATTCACCTCCACTACCATAATTATTGCTATCCTACTGGCGTCAAGGTCTTTAGCTGATTAGCTATGCTGCACGGTGATTACATCTAATGATCTCCGAAATATTCTGAGCCCTAGGATTCATTTTCCTTTTCACAGTGGGAGGTTTAACCGGCATACTAGCTAATACAGCACATTGTCAAATAAGCCAATATTTAATATGGTACTATATATAAAAATGTCCCTGACATATACACAGCTTCCTCCTTCCTTCCTTCCTTCTTCCCTCTCTTCCCTCCCTCCCTCCCTTCTTTCCCTTCCTTCCTTCCTTCCTAACTTCCTAACTTTCGATTTTTTCTTCTTTTTTTACTTTCTCCCTCTTTCCTTCCCTTTGTCTTTTATTCTGTCCAACTACTTCCTAAGCCACTCTTGTCACATTACTATTTAGAATACTTTGTTGGAAGTGTCATTGCCATTGTCTAACTGTTTCCTAAGGAGACCTGGGCTATGATATAAAGATTCTTTAGAGTGCAGTTTCAAAGAGTAAAGTCATCCAGTAGAAGTTCTGCAATAACAGGAATGTTCTAAATATGCACTGTTGCAACTGGAGAACATTTGAAGTGAGGTTAGTGCAAACAATGGCCTGAAATATTCTTTATTTTACTTCATTTTAATCAACTAATTATTTACATATGGTTAGTGGCTACCATGTTGAACAGCATCTGTTTGAAATTTTCTTTTAACCTTAAATATTTAAGTCAATGCTATATATATATATATAATATATATTTGCTCTCTCTATATATAGATATATACATCTATATATGCTCTATATAGATATATATGTACTCTCTATATATATACTATATATGTATATACTATATATAGTATATATACATACACTCTATCAACACTAAGGACTACTATAGTTGTGTTAAAAAGAGCAGAGGTATAATTATTTAGAATATAAAAGTGAGTTCATTCTGGAGACAGCAGATGTGAACCTGCAGACAGGAATAAAATAAATTGCATAAGTTCTGTCTAGCCATTTAATTCCCTTTTGATTTGATAGTTAACAATTCTTCACTTGCAGACAAATTTAGATTATATGTGCTGCAGGTGGTCTTTATATTCCTGATCTGTGGAAGTTGAAAGTTGAACACAATTCTGTGGATAACCTCAGAAAACTTGAATGATGCCATTGAATGCGGCAGAATCCATGTAGATCTAGCTCCAACTTGAGGAGGGCCTGTCAAGGACAGCCCTAGATTGGGCAGATTTTCTCACCTCAGTCTGACAGTTTAAATCCTTTGGAGCCTATCTTTGAACTAAAATGTCTTGAATACTGCTAGGAACCTTGCTAATGCAAAGACTGAGAAAACACATGCTGAGACCCTGCTGCCTGTTAACTATTTGGAAGTGTGTGTTTTTTTGTTTGTTTGTTTGTTTTGTCTTTTATTTTTACAATATATGCTGCAAAACAATGGTGAGAATTAGAGAGATTCTCTAGAAAAGATGAAAAACAGCAGGTGAATATCTAATCTCCACAGCAAGCTAAAGATCTTAATTATGAAGCTCCTCAAATCCTTAGACTAGACTACATATGTTATGGATTTGGGTAGACATCAGCCAAGCTCTGTCCTTCTCTTCCTCCCTCCTTGCTTTTATTTGAATCAAAGCATTGTATTTCAAAATAGGACATTTGATCATTTTACTAGTAACTGTTTTCTCTTGTTTTGTAATAGTCTCCCCCAAATAGTTTTAGCTATATTGAGAAAATTTTTTTCAACTTTGCAATTAATATAAAAATTTCTTCTGAAACTTCTACCACACAGCACTCCAAACTGTGATTATTAATAAATAGAATCTGGCACCCAGTGGCACTGTGAAGACATGACTAATCCATCATCTCATCCGGAAGCATTGTGTGGCTGTATTGAGAAAATATATAGCTGCTGGTTATTAAAATACTCTTTGGAATTAAAAAAAATCAATATTGTAAATTATTTTACTCAATGTGCAGGCTTTATAACTGAATCCTATTCAGTATAAAAGCTTCAGAAGGAGCAAAAGTAAAATAAATAAACATTTTCTGAAGACCTTTTTTGTTTCAGACATCATGCACACATTGTATATTTAATTATATCTACAAACCATTAAATTGATATTATTAAGCACTTTAATGGATGAAAAAAGAAGACTCAAAATAATTTATAAATGTGCTCTAAATCAAGAAGCTCTTCAGTACCAGAGTTAGAATAAGTACCTATGTATAGCTCTGCGGGTCGATAGTAAGTGTTGAAGAGAAAAGGGTGAGTTCAGTTGCCGATAAATTTGTCTATGGCCAAGTATTTCTGTAGCTACTTTACTGACTGGGCCCTTTCCAGTTGCTCTGATTTCTCTCGTCACAGTCCTATAGTGGCCTCTGGATCATTCCTCTGAACCCAAGGTGAGCAATAGTATTAGTCATTGTTCTATTTGTGTATTAACACCAACATCCAACTGACACATCATTCACTGTAATCAAAAAGAAAAAAGGAAATTTTCTCCAAACAAAAATGCTACTTGAATATGGTAAACATACTAAATACAGTTCAACTACTGAGAACAAAACAAATGGTATAACATTTTATTGGTATTTACCTAGCTTTCTAGAAATGCATTCAAAAAAGAATATAGGAAAATCTTAAAAAAAAATTTCAAGATCCAAACTGCCATTCAGATTTCTTTAAGCCTATCATCCCTTTTTTAAATAATCATATATAACCTTTATCATCTTTTGTTTGGTTTCTATAAGCTGAAATAGAACTTAAAATACTACGTTACTTGCCTTACAATTGTATCTAGTTTCGACTATTAGAATGTGGGCCTCCAGAAGACAGGAAACATATATTTAATATATTGTATTTCTCAAAGTACTTGGATATGTACTCATAAGAATTCAATACAGTAATTGATTAAAGTTCATAGTTTTAATTCAAATAAGTATTTTATGAGATGCAAATAACTGTTTAGGACTCTAATAAGTGATAAGTTGATCATAAGCCACATATCCACATATTTACTAAGCTGGGGGTAAATATTTGTAACATACTATCGAAGATACCCATATAGTTCAGAAAATGAACATAATCACTTTAGACTTTCCATTGCAATAGAACTCTTGATCTGGCATCAACATTTTGAAGCATAGGAAGGTAATGTAAAAATTGTTTTATAAGAGGACAGGGTACAAAACTGAATTTGTGTTTATTTTTTTTAAATGAAGATCTCATATGAGATAATCAAATTGTACCATTCTCAGAGTGAACTGATTTGTGTTCCCTCTTAGAGGGATAAAAAATATTAAGGAGTAACTGCTGCATAATATGAATTATTTGCTCTGGGTTCTGCTTAACTGAATTACCTGATTTTCTTTTCTTCTCATGCTGTAGCACATTTAATCCAAGTCACTGGGAGGAGAGTCCAACAGGACTAAATTAGGATATATTAATATACTGTAATGTGTATTACATAATATACATTAATATATCTGTATATTTGTATGTATATATCTGTGTGTATGTGCATGTGTGTATGTATCTCGCCATCTTTTTTTTAGAAGTTGAAGTTTTTTTTCACTTGCCTTTATTTTCCATAAAGTTTTATCTTTTTCTGCTGAAATAAAGCATTAATTTAAATAGATTAGAAATGCTCAGTGATACGTTAAACAGTTTGATGACCATTGATAACAGACTGAGGACTGGTGGATTTCTTTTCTATTGGCCACCACTTAATGTTTTAATGGTAATACATTGAATCACACAATGAAATCAATATAAAATAAATAAAAACAATTATATTACTAGTTTAGCCACCTGAAATATTTGAAGAATAAATTATGTAATACCTAAAATTGCACAGTTGATTGACATTTTACTCCTCAAAAGTAAAATACTCATTACTTATTGATGTGTAACAAATCATCAAAATGCAGTGGTTTGAAACAATAACAACCATTTATAATCACTCACAGTTTGGTGAATTAGGAAGTCAGTAGTGGCTCAACTGGTGGTTGTGCCTCAATGTCTGTTGGCCTGCAGTTATCAGAAGACTTGACTGGAGCTATAGGACCTACTTCCAATGTGGCTTATTCCAGGCCCAGCAAGTTGGTGCTGGCTATTGGCAGAGAACCACAGTTTCTTTTCGTATAGATCTCTCCACAGGCCTACTTGGGTAGTATCTTGACATGATGGCTTGTTCCCCTTAGAACAAGTGATCCAAGAGACCAAGGCAGTAGTTGTAATGCCTTTTAGGACCTAGTCTTGGAAATTATACGTCATCCGTTCCACTGCATTCTGTTGGCCATTCAGGAGAAATCCTGTTTTAAACAGGGAGGACAAAGAGACCAGGAGAAATTACTGAGGGTCATAATGGAGGGTAGTTACAACAGTGAAACAGTTCTTTGATTTTTTATGGCAAACTCTCTAAAATGTGTTGTTCATGTTCCTGCCATAGAAAGTATTATGCTTCCAAAAAAGTAACCTTTCTTTTACATGACGTCAAGATACAATGAACATTAGTGTAATATATCATACTGTAGAACAATGAAGATTTCAGAGATAATTGAGGTATGAAGGGGCAAGTGGTCCTTCGTGGAACAGTCAAAAGAGGTGTGCTCTTTAATCAATATGCCTTTGTTATATGGCCTTAATATCGGGAGGGTATTTAAGGGTGCCCTTTCACTAAACATCCCCAAATTATATTTCTGTTTTTATTAACACATTTTCTTCTCCTTTCCCCAGTGGCAATTTTTGTTCTTTAATGTCACTTTATATTAATATCAGTGGTTCCATATCTTGCCACTTCTGTTGTTTCTATTTCTGTTTGCACTGCTAGCAGTTACTTTTCTAGAGTTTCTACTTTTGCTTCTCTTTACATGTCACTTAAACCAGGAATAGGCAGGAATTAAAATGTTCAACTCTAGTTCTGGGTAATACCTTCTTAACTGCATAAACAAATGCCGAGTTTTGTCATTTTTATTTTTATTATTATAAAATTATTTTTCATTTGCAGAAAACATCAATTATTTTTTCATTTGCATAGAACAATTTAAAGTTAGAAGTATATTGCATAACCATTATGTTAAAGAAGCTTAACCTTCAAGGTGCAGTAAGAAAACAACTTAATCCTACTCCTTCCTTTCCCACTGGCACTACCTGTTCAAATCAACTTTGTAGGGCCAATTACCACCTTTAGATGAGCCCCAGGCATGACTTCTGTGGTTACTCTCAGATAATAAAAAGTATCCTCCAGTATCTTTGAGTCACCAACTACAGGTATAATGCCCTTCCACAATAATGACCAACTCTGAATTCATTTAAAATGAAAGATTCCCTTCTCTATCAACTCAATGTAACACCAGGTAGGAATTTTACAATAGGAAAAAAAGGACCATATGATTCACTTCTTTCCTATTTCCCTAGCTGGTACTTCTCTCCTCTCCAGCTTGTCAAATGGTTTTTCCTTGGGGTCATAGAACAAGAAGTAAGAGGCAGTAAGAGGTAGGAAATGTCTTCCTGATTTGTACTCTTCTGATCTGGTGCCAGGTTACTCTTAGCTAGGCTTTGTTTAAACTTAACTCTTCCCTTTCTGGTACTTTGGTAGGTTCATGGGTTACCTTCCTTCACTGGTATGACAGACCAGGTAATAGTCAAAGATGTCCACATCCTGATCTGTAGAACCTTGGAATAGGTTATAAAACATGGTACAACTCATTTTGCAGATGTAATTAAATTAAGGATCTTGAGATGGAGAGATTATCCTGGATTTTCTCGGTGGGTCCAGTGTCATCCCAAGGGTTTATGTAAGAAGACAAGAGAAGAAAGTCCCAAACACAGAAGCTTGTGTGACTATGGGAAAAAGACAGAGAAAAATGCGAGGATGCTATGCTGCTGGTGTTAAAGATGGAAGAAGCCATAGTCAAGGAATGAAGGTGACTTGTTTAGAGCTGCAAAAGGCAAAGAAAGAGATTATTCTCCTGGAGACCCCAGAAGGAACACATCTTGACCACAGCTTGATTTTAGACTTTTGACCTCCAGAACTGCAAAAGAAAAAAAAATGTATGCTATTTTAAGCCGCTAAGATTGTGGTAACTTGTTACAGCAGTAACAGGAAATGAACACAACTAAGAATCTCCGAACTGCAATTGCTGTGATGCAGAAAAATGAATATCCAGATTTCTGAGGATTCTTGCCTTGGCCCTTGAGTAAGCTTTACTACACTATCATGCTCTTTTTACTGAGGCCTCCTAACCTTTTGAGGTGGCCCACTTGGGTAAGATTTAAAACAATACTAAGGAGACTCTCTAGCTTTATACCCACCCAAAATACAGGCCCACTGCAGATGGAAGTGAAGTGACTTCTTACCTACAATTCTCTTTTTTTTTTTTTTCTTACCTACAATTTTCTACTCTGTTTCCACAGCCTGATTCAGTGACCCCCTTGTCCTTCACCCTTTCTCCAGTGTGGGTCTCTCACTAGTCCACTGCATCCCCCAAGCATTACGGAACTTGCATCAGACCATCCCTTATCAGATCTAAGGTAAAAATAAGGAAATTATCTCCCTTCCATCACTGACAGCTTCCAACAAAGTTGTAGAATTTAGTTAAATCATAACTTCTGTCTCAGTCTCTTCAATCTCAACTTAAAAGAAAAAATTTACAATACCTCTTTTTAGTATGTGTGATCTAGTCCCTCACTTTGGAATATTATAATCCTTGCGAACTCTTTTCTTGGCAATATAACTGAAATTGAGACATAAGGAGTTGCATTGTTACATTCTGTTCTGATTATTAAGTCATCTGTATGGTATCAGCCTACAAGAAAACCAAAGAAAGCAAAATAACTCAAAAAACAAACAAATAACACACAATTTCACCCCCTCCCCCACAAAATTAAAAAGCAGTCTTTGGTCTCTATCTCTATCCTGATATTATTATTCTTCTTAAATATACAATTCTAAAATAAGTCAGTGATCTGATTTTCCAAACCATATTATATTGGTGTGGCAAGCTAAAGAGAGCAGATCTGACCATTAGGGATAAATAAAAGGATGAGAAATAATGGCCTGTTACAGTTCATCTGTAGAAGGGAAGGCGTTTTTAAAAAGTAAGCAAACACAAAAATAATAAGAGCTACTGTGACATTAGCATCATAATGATGACACTGAGTGACATTCATAATGATGGTCATAATGATAACATGGAATCATGTTCAAGAAAAAAAAAATCAAATGCTATAGCTCAACTTTACAAACACAAGAGGCTATAGATTTTATTTTAGAAAGAAAAACACAATAAAAATGTCTAAAACTAAAATGTACAAAATCTTATAGTTTATATCATTTCTTTTTTAATCCTTCATGAATCTATTTGCCACCACATGGGGTGAGGCAGTAGCAACACGAATAGTTAACAATTATTGAATGATTTATCCATGTGTCAGGAAAAGATACAAATACTATACATATATGATTTCAGTCATTCCTGACCACAACCCTTTTGAGGAAACTGGGGCTTAGAAAGATTGAGTAACTTGGCAAATCTCATGACTAATAAGTGGTAGGGACCAAAATCAAAATTAAAGAGGCAGACTTTAAATTTCTATAACCACAATACAGTACCACCACCCAGGTAGTAGAAATAATGTAATGTGTATTATTATGCACATTTTCAAAGGGAGAATCCTGAAGTGTGTAGACAGTAAGTACTTTGCCCCACGTCATATGACCAGTATACCAGAACAGGAATCAAGACATTCTGACTTCTGGTTCACTTTTTATCTCACTATACATGTCTCTTTGACCTATATGAAGAATGGCCTATTCCTTAATCATTGAGATACATGAAATTCTTCTATAGTTCTAGCAGGATAATATATTTATTCATTAACCAGAATATTTTTCCCTTAATTTCTACTACACCATAGATACTTTCTTACTTAAGGTTATGTGACATTTCATTGCTTCAAAAGAGGATTTATTCACAAGAAAACCAGAGAAGAGTCAGATCCTTTGCTTTCATTTTCAAGAGCAGTAGTCCAACTATAAAATAATAATAATGAAAAAATTTGAAACTGTTGATCAGCAAGGATCAGTTTTTCTTGCCCCTTGGAAACTAAATAAAGGTATCAGAGTTCAAGGAGTGATGGAGGAGAGAGATGTGGAAAGGAAGGAACTGAACCAGGCAGAGGACTAGGAGTCCTAGAATTAGGGGATCCCACATGGATGTCAAGTGAACAGGAGCAGAGCCTGGTCAAGGAATCACCCAGCTCCTAAAGAGCAAGAAGCTCTCTCTGTCAATATCACAGGCAGGCCAGCACTTTGAAGTCCAATGTCCACATAAGAAAGCCCAGTAAGTCATCAATATCAAAGAGCTGTAATGGTTATCCTTCCCATTGTGGTCCACAGGGGACCATGAGAACAGCTTGCACATCTCTTATTGATTAATAGGGGTGATGCCTAAGTCAGGAGATTCTGCTGAGGCCCCAGTCAACAACCCCTCATGCCTAAATCCCACTTAAAATGGCTTATGACACAAAATGCCCTTTCCCCAATGCTCCCCACCGAAGGCACAGAATGTGCCCAGGACACCTTGAAAGGTGGTGGCCATGTGGAACAGATATGCAACTTCACCCCACCTGAATCTCCTCCCACACACATTAAAACCCTAGACTGATGTGAGGCTGAATGGACTCAATCTGAGCTTTTCTTTGAAAGCCCACTAGTAATGAAACATAAAAATACCCTAACTTGACTTGCTTCTTTGGAATGCTTTATGTGTACTCTTCTCTATTAAATTACTACATCTTAAAGGGTAAGTAGTATAGCTTCATAGCTTTTTGTTTTCATTTGTCTCACATTATTTTTAATATAAGTTTAGAGATAATTAGGAGCTCACTGGATATTTCTGTGACTGACAGCTTGATTAGTGGACAATTCTGAAATCTATAAAAATGTGCTGACTGTTACGCACATCTCCCCATCTTCTCTCTGTGACCACAACATTTAAATAAATTAAAAATCCCAACCACTGAAACAGAAATCCATAAGAAGACTACTTTGACTAAATTGCTAATGCTTGAGAGTGAGGATTATCCTCTGGGTCCCTAATTCCAAAGCATCTGGTGGTCCAGCTAGAGGAAATGACCATCACCCCAACCAGGTCGTAATTACCAAGCATCGTCTTCAGTAGAATGTATGTTGTCTGTCTTTCCTTTTCCCTTGCTTTTATAGCCAGCTCCTCTTCATTCACCTTTCTTTTTTCAATAGAAAAGGAAAGGCACTTTAAAAATTATTGTTCTAAAGGCTTCTATCTCAGGGTTTTTGTTTTGCTTTTTAATCCTGCTTTTCATCTTTTACAAAGCAATTGGGATTATGTTTTGTACCAACTTGACAAGAATGACATGAGTCTTGCTTTAATTGCAGTAAGCTGGAGAATGTCACCTGATGTGCGGGAGGCTGGAGACAGTTAATATAAACAGTCATGCAGCTAATAAATTCCAGTTTAATTCACTTTTTAAACACCCTCCCACTAAATTCCAAATCAGTCTCTATGCTTTATTTATCTACTCTGACACCAAAGTGTTCCGTTAGTTTCCAGACCTAAAAAGAGAGCAGTCACAGAGCTTTCATGCTGCTGGAAGGCTACCCTCATAAGACATCATGCTAACAGTTCAAATTTTTGAATTTGAACTTTGTAGTTCAAAGCTTTGTAGAAATTTTCAAAATGAATTAAGGAATTGGTTACAGGAGCACCAATTCAGATAGAAGTTAAAATTCTTAGATGGGATGAAAATAGTCTGAAGTTACCTTTCTAGCTATATTGCATCTGGTTTTCAGCTCTCATACAAAAAGCACATGAAAATGGGTTTAGAATCTCTGGGAACAAGTTCTTCCATGCATATAATGATGTTTTGGGTATATGAAACTTGATTAAAAGACTCTGGGCAAATTCAGCACTTCTTAAAAATCAGTTAGAAGGATATATGACCATCCTGCTTCTTATAGGTTTATTTATATCGGGGAAAAAAAAAAACAATGAATAATGCAATTACCAAGATACTGACTGAAGCAGCTGTAGTGTTCATTTTTGCCATCCAATTAAATTTATAATAAAGTATTTAAGACATATTTGCAAGGACAGTTGATGTTTACATAACAATGGCCAAGCTGGTTGCCAATAAAACCAACATGTCTCTTTGTGTTTAAATTTGAGGGCAGAGAATATTGATGCAGAAAGAGATGCAGTAAAGAGTCATAGAAAGCCATAGAAGAAATAATCCTGTATCAGAATAGACAGGCCATTGTTTTAGATATTACATTTTAAGGTAACATTCTAGGTAGTTGCTGGATCTATTGGCTATTTTAATTCTTCAGATTTGAAGGGTTTCCTTCTCACTATTATTTTTCTGATGCTTGTTCTGGGCACCAGACATCTTTCATACTCTGGAAGGTGCCCCGGGAGAACTCTGGAGCCAATTACATCATTGTGCTCCCAGGAGGGTCACAACATAAACTTCCATTTGCAAATGAGGCCACAGAGTCACTAAGAGGTCAAATGACACATTTAGTCTTCATGGAGCATCTCCGCCAAGTTTAACTTTACACAGAAGCCCACATTATCACAAGCCCAGAACTCTAAAACTAAACACAAATTACCCATAATTCACAAAATATTTCGTGGAATTCACCAGGGTTACTAATGGAATACTTGCAAAGATTTTAGCAATTTGTTCTGTAAGAAAGTATAAATGTATATGGACAGGAGAGATTTATTAGTATATCTAATTTTATCATTATTCCAGAATGAGGTGTTATATAAAGATGACTTACAAGCTTCAACATTTTGTTTTTATTTGAATTATTCTGATAACATTTTTTTCTCAAATTAAAATCTTTTACCTCTTTAAACAGATGGCATTAACATAATTTAATTTTATCTTAGTGACTCGAGGTCATTATTATGAGAATCCACAGTCATTCTGCAAAGGGAAATAAAGTGGACTAAATTTCTTAGTTAAAAACAGTCAGTGTTTATTTTTAAATTATTTCATTTAATATCTAAGGGAAATGTGGATTTCAGTAAGTTACTGAAATTAAAGTTAGCAACCAGTAGATTTCAAAATAAGATTATCTCTTCAAAAATATTAGGGAAAAAACTTATATAGCATAAAAAGAGAAAAATGCCATGAAAGCATAAGAACTCAATTAAAAACAACATTTTTGTATTATTGCTTACAAAATAAATATATATGGTTAATTTTTTTGTACATGTAATTAACAAAATAAATGCAAATGGTTAAATTTCTGTGTTAATTCAATGACCCTTACATAGAACCAAAAGGAAAATTCAGATTTTTGCCGTATTGTAAAACAGATTAAACATTTCAATTTAAGTGTCCAGGAAATATTTTAAAAATATGTAATTTACTAGAGTTTGACAAGAATTTCATGTTATTTTCATTAAATATAATGGTTTAAATTTAAAACAACCACAGATCTCATGCATAACTGATAGAGTATCATGAGTATATAAAAATCTCTTGTAAGTTAATGTTAAGAGGACAAACAACCAAACTAAAAAATGGAAAAGGGAAAAACAGATTTTACAGAAGAGAAAACACTTTTTGTTACTAAATATCTGGATAAATGCTCAACTTCATGTGTAATTAAGAAAATGCAATCAGGAATATTATTAGATATAATTTTATATTAATTTGAATGGAAAAATTATGAACTCTAATATTCTAAGGGATGGATTAGATATAGATTGGTGGCATTTGTTCAGGTTTGTTACTTGAATAAAGATAGAGTCACTTTGGGGAACAGCTGGAGTATCTAAATTTAACTATTTATATACCCCAAGCTTCAAAATTTTTCTTCTAGTTATATACCCAAGAGAAATTCTTACAAATGCCTTTGAGGAAATATGCATATCGGTGGTGGAGGCAATAGTGTTCACAATTAAAAAGACCTGGACACAAAGTCCCCTTGGCTACATAAATTGTGCACCTTCTATTACACAAAGGAATATTATTTACACCACTCAAAATAATTTAATACTGCAAACACAGGAATCACCTTACAAATAAAATATTGAGTTAAAAAAGTACTAAAATATTTCAAGCAATATGATACTCATTAGGAAAGCCATTATTTAAGAGAGAAAGAGGATAGTCAACACATCAGGCAAATAGTAAACTTAAATTGAGAGAGACAGGGGGTGGATACTGTAAAACCATATAAATTGGTATAAGGTATTGCCAGTGTCTATATTGGGTGATAACTTTACTGACTTTCATTTCAATCTCCCCCACCCTAATTTTAGATTTTTCTCAAGCTAACATATTGAATTAAAAATCTCTGCTTGGTGAATCACCGTCAGTGCATTTGGTCTATCCCACTTTATATTCCTTTAGCCCTAATCCCATGCCCTTAAGATCAATTACTATATCTGTTTCCACTTTATTTTAACATAATAGTCATATATTTCCATGAAAATGGTCTGTGGCAACAAATACTTGGTCATCCAAAGCCTTGCCGCCTGAAAACGGTGAGGTGTAGGTGTCTACAAGGAATAATTTTAGTGACTGTTTTACCACTGCAAGCCATGGGCAACCAGTATCTCCTATGCAAATTGAATCAATGTGTTTAAATTTAATCAGTTCGGAGAACTAATTGCAAGTAAATCAGAACTAATTAAGAGAACCCATGCTTAACTTTCTTTATTCCTGGAATCATTTCCTTTTCACTGAATAAAATCATTGCCCTTTCCATGATGGAAGGGGTCCATGAATAATGCTTATATCATATTGACACCTCAACATTGGTACTTGTTTTCAGAAGAAGGCATGGATTTACTAAAAAATCCTATACGTTTGTGCCATGATTCTGCTATTAGGTCTTATAAGAGACTCTATAAACCATCTCTGTTTATCAGAGACACCTTGTATACTATTGGATCTTCTGAGTCATATAAGACTCAAGTAGAAGAGTAGCTTGGACTTGCTGCAGAACTTTCTCTTGCCCTGGTATTCTTCAAATCTGGCAGCCATATGTGTTATTCAGTACATGAGTCATATTAGCAGAGAAAAATGTATACAATGCAGTTTTTTTTTATTATACTTTAAGTTCTAGGGTACATGTGCATAACGTGCAGGTTTGTTACATATGTATACTTGTGCCATGTTGGTGTGCTGCACCCAATAACTCGTCAGCACCCATCAATTCATCATTTATATCAGGTATAACTCCCAATGCAATCCCTCCCCCCTCCTCCTTCCCCATGATAGGCCCAGGTGTGTGATGTTCCCCTTCCCGAGTCCAAGTGATCTCATTGTTCAGTTCTCACCTATGAGTGAGAACATGTGGTGTTTGGTTTTCTGTTCCTGTGATAGTTCGCTAAGAATGATGGTCTCCAGCTGCATCCCTGTCCCTACAAAGGACGCGAATTCATCCTTTTTTATGGCTGCATAGTATTCCATGGTGTATATGTGCCACAAAGGGCTAATATCCAGAACCTACAAAGAACTCAAACAAATTTACAAGAAAAAAACAAACAACCCCATCAAAAAGTGGGCAAAGGATATGAACAGACATTTCTCAAAAGAAGACATTCATACAGCCAACAGACACATGAAAAAATGCTCGTCATCACTCGCCATCAGAGAAATGCAAATCAAAACCACAATGAGATACCATCTCACACCAGTTAGAATGGCAATCATTAAAAAGTCAGGAAACAACAGGTACTGGAGAGGATGTGGAGAAATAGGAACACTTTTACACTGTTGGTGGGATTGTAAACTAGTTCAACCATTATGGAAAACAGTATGGCAATTCCTCAAGGATCTAGAACTAGATGTACCATATGACCCAGCCATCCCATTACTGGGTATATACCCAAAGGATTATAAATCATGCTGCTATAAAGACACATGCACACGTATGTTTATTGCGGCACTATTCACAATAGCAAAGACTTGGAATCAACCCAAATGTCCATCTGTGACAGACTGGATTAACAATGCATTTTAAATAAAAAACTCATACAGCATTGTGCTTCCTTTATAGTGATAGGTAGGCAAGGTACTCAACTTGTCTTTTTCATTGAAGAGAATATTGTGATATGCTTTAGACTACAGAAGTCAACAAACTTCATTTGGAGATAAGTTCTTAAATTTTCCTGGGGTATATCTCTGACTTGCTTATGTCTTACTACGGCAGTAAAGGCAGTAAAGCACCTGATGTTGCTTATTAATCATGTCCAAAGATCCTAATGTCAAAAATATAGTGAACAGCGTGACATTCTAATGCCAAGATGATCAAGAGAATTGTAGACTAGGATTATATTATAGCAGAGGGCAGAATAATTAACATAGCCCGGCGGCAAGACTCTGAAGGTGTGATACTGACCATGTCAAGTGAAAGTAATCTGCTTATTATGGCTTGTGTAAATTGGTACAGAGGGCAAAGCAATCTCTAGGTCAATTATCTGCATTCCAGATTCTAGGGAACTGGGGTGATTTACTTCAGGAAATACGCCACACCTGGAATAGCAGCTATAGTTGGAGTCATTATGTAATTAAGATCATGATAATTCAAGATCAATTTACCTTCCACACAAGAAGAACCCGGATAAATGAGTAGGTGAATTTTTTGTCTTTGCTGGTGTTAGTAAATTCTGAAAATCCCCCAGTCATGTGATATTGCTTAAGGTTCACTAATTTGGTAAGGAGGGGAAGTACCAAGGACTTCCCACTTGGTACCACTATAGCAGTTGAGTGAGGAATTCTTCCCATTGTCAAATCTGTCTATTTGAATATTCAGGAACTGAGAAGGTAATCACAAATTGGTTCAATGAACTTATTGGGCCAACTCTGATTCAAATTTGGGACAATTCCCTATTTATCACATGATCTCCATTAGCTCCTAATTTGACCAATAAACTACAGTGGCTTTTTTGGGTTCTCAGTGATGAATGTTAATTAAGACAAACGAAGTCTTATAACCCATACGTTCTCATTATTTTGTTTTCCATAGTGCAAAGTCACTGTACGGTTGTAAGTCCTTTTGAAGGAAGGCCTGATGTAAGAGTTACAACACATACAATATAGGCTTATAGCAGCATATCAACTCCTCTCCTCAAGAATATTGTATTAGTCTGTTCTCACACTGCTATAAGATAGTACCCAAGACTGGGTAATTTATTAAAAAAAAGTTTAATTGACTCACAATTCTGCATGACTGGGAAGGCCTCAGGAAACTTACAATCATCACAGAAGAGGAAGCAAATACCTTCTACACAAGGCGGCAGGGGAGAGAAGAAAAGCAAAGGGCAAAGAGCCCCTTTTGAAACCATCAGATCTCATGGGAACTCACTCACTGTCATGAGAACAGCATGGGGAAAGCCGTCCCCATGATCCAATCACCCCCCTCCCTCAACACATGGGGATTACAATTCAAGAGGAGATTTGGGTAGGCAAACAGAGCCTAACCATATCAAGGATCTAGCCTTCTCTTCAAACAAGGGGTTCTAGATATTTGGGCTTGCTTAAGTCTGGAAACTTGGAGAGAGCCTGTGATTCTTAATTGAGATGACTCAAATTAGATTTCTGGTCTCCAGTCCTGGAGTTCTACCTGTTTTACAGATCAAGTAGGATTTTTGAACCCTTCCTAATTACTTCATTCCTAAGGTCACCATGATATTTAGGATAAAACATTTTAATGAACTCTTTGTTGTTACTGCCCATTCTTGAAGTTTAATGCTTTTAGTTGGTCTCTTTACTCCAGGAATACATTTTCCTTTTTGAAATCAATGTAATCACTAAAATAATAAGCAAGTTAATCATGCCTGCCATCATTTTAATTTTTTTCTTACCAAGGCAATATTGCATGAAAAAGTGATTAAAATAATATTTGTCAGAAAAGAAAGAACACAGTGATCACTTTCACTATTTTTTACTATAGAACTTACCATTTTTAAAATATGCTATTTAATTTTCTTACATATATGTTTTAGGGTTTGTATCCCCCCCAACAAACTAATGATTCTTTTCAATATGATAGACATTTTTATCTGTTTTTTTTTGCATTGCTGTATTTCCAGTGACAAAAACAGTGCTAAGCATTAATAATAATAATACACTTGAAAATTTCTGAAAGAAAAAAATAAATACATTGTTATATATCCACAGAAAATCAAATAGAATTAATAAAAAATATTAAAGTGAATTGTTTTTTAAAAGTTATTGGGTGGGTATAGTAGAAATATTACAGTATATTTTGAAAAGAATAATAAGGGGCTGAAAATCCTACTACTAGCCCCAGGGGAAACTAGGATGGTGATATGACTAAAAAGTTCAAGGGGCAGGTAATAGAACTTTGTAGAAATTGGTACATTTGGTAGAAAGCGGTTAGATTTGCACATGTTTTGAACTTATAACTGAAACATTTTAAAGGCAGAACTCATAGAATGTATATGAAATAGTGAAAATGGCTTTGGCTAATGTATTGATTATCAGCAGCATTTGACCTTGCTGGTTATCCCATTTCCTATATGACACCATATTAGCTTAGCTTTCTGGACACTACTCTCTCATGTGCTTTACTTGCTGTATTCTCCTTTTCTTTTGGACCCCTTAATTTTGGCATGCTCGAGGATAAGCCCTTGGATCTCTTTTCTTTATCTTCACTCAATCTTAAGGAGTGTCATCGAGGCTTACAGATTTGAATATCATCCATACACTGATTTCCAGATTCCTCAATGTTCACTCCTGTCCACTATCCTGAACTCAGACTTACATATCCAGTGCTAACTTGACATTTCTACTTGGATATCTAATAGGCATCTCAATCTCAAACTTTACATGTTAAAACCAATTTTTTGATTTTGCCTCCAGCTTCAATAAACAAAAATATGCTCATCACTCAATTTTTCTTTTATTTTTTCTTTCTGCTTTTTTTTTTTTTTGAGACAGGTTCTCAATCTGTCACTCAGGCTGGAGTGCAGTGGCATGACCTCGGCTCATTGCAACCACTGTCTCCCAGGCTCAATTGATCCTCCCACGTTAGTCCCCTGAGTAGCTGGAACTACAAGCACGTGGCACCATGCCTGAATAATTTTTGCATTTTTTGTAGCGAGGTGATCTCATCATGTGGCCCAGGCTGGTCTCAAACCTATGGGCTCAAGTGATCTGTCCACCTCAGCCTCCCAAAGTGCTGGGATTACAGGCATGACCCACCACACCCATCCTCCAATTTTTAATGTTATTACTACTCATCCAGTTGTTTAAGCCAACAAGGGAAAAGGAAGAATAATAATATTTATCCTGATTTGATCACCACATACTGTGTACATGTATCAAAATGTTACATGTACCCCATAAATATGTACAATTATCATGTAACAATTTAAAAAATAAAATAATTTTAAAAGTGAAAAAAGAAAAGGAGGAATAAAGATGGAGACACCCTTAGCACTATCTCTTGATTAGACAACCATTCCTATTCTACCTTTCCACTCCTCTCCATTGTAGTTTATTCAAAGAGTCAGAGTGACTTTGTAAGACACAAATTGGATTATGTCTCAACTGTTCAAAATTTCTCAATGGAATCTCATCAATTTTACGAATTTTAACATATTCTCAGAAATTAGAACATGATTTATTACATAGGAGACCCTGGCAAGTGGAATAATATCCTCCAAAGATGTCCTCATCTCAATCCCCAGAAACTGTGGATACGTACCAAGGCAAGAGGGTCAAAATCAGGAAATAAGATGCAACGAGGGAAACAGGGGTCCTCATTAAACAGAGAGGTTTGAGAACATAATGCTTTTGACTTGAAGATTGAGGAAGGGGCCACAAGCCAAGGAATGCAAGGGGTTTCCAGAAGCTAGAGTAGTCTAGGAGACAGATTTTCCCCTAGATTCTCCAGAAGGAATAGAGACCTGCCAACAGCTTGTCTTAGCCCAGTGAGACCATGTTAGACATCTGATCTAAGGAACTGTGAGATAATAAGTTTCTGTTGCATTAAGCTACAAAGTTCATGGTAACTTGTTTTATCAGCAATAGTAAGGTAATACAGAATTGCCTAATAAATATTGCAAAGTGATTAAACTAGATTCTAGTTGAACAAAAGTACTGGAATTGAAGTCATAGAACTAGGGTTTACTCTCAGCTCTGCCCCATTCACTAAATGATTTTGGAAAAACCCTGGCATTTCTGTAAATTGGAGATCATGTCTCATCTTCTCATATCTCAGAATTATCAGTTGGTGTACGAGTTTCCTATTCCTGCTGTAAAATATCACCACAATCTTAGTGGCTCAAGACAACATAAATTTATTTTCTTACAGTTCTGGAGGTCAGATATTCAAACTGTTCTCACTGAATTAAAATCAAGAAACTGGCAGGGCTATGCGCGTTTTGGGGGATCCAGAGAAGATTTTGCTTCCTTGCTTTTTCCAGCTTCCAGAGACCCCCCAAATTCCTTGGCTCAGGGCCTTCCTCCATCTCCAAAGCCAGTAGTCTAGCATTTTCGAATCACTCTGCTTCCATCATCACATTATCTCTTCGGATTCTGACTCTTCCTGCCTCTGTTGATAAAAACCACTGTAACTGCATTGGGCCCACTAAAATCATCCCCGATAACTTTCCCATCTCAAGATCTTTAACTTGATCACAGCTGCAAAATTCATTTTGCCACATAAGGTAATAGATTAACTGGCTTTGGGGGTTAGGTTGTAGACATCTCTGTGGGGGACCGTGGTCTGTCTACCACAGAAGGTAAAGTTAAATAACCTATTAAAAATATCATAAAGCTGCAAAAGCATGAGGCAAAACTAGGATAAAGTATCCTTAGAAAAGAAGATCCCAATTTGGTTCACATTGTAAGAAAAGACATTGAAAAGTTCAGTTTGTAAAACTAAACTCTTGCTTTTCTGTTTATCTTTATAATATAGAAAGATTCCTTTTAATTGGTCAGTCTCTTCTTCATTTCATTGAATGGAGTCCTTCTTTTACTCATTCACTTTGATCACATAACACGAAAAGAAGTTATATGCCTCCATGAACAAAAGAATTACCTAATTAAAAAACAAAATTTAAAAACTAATAACTGTATCATATGCTCTGGGGAGGCAAAGTCACCTATCATGATTGCTGATGGATACTGTACCAGTCTTATTCTCTGCCAGATGATCATTTAAATTTCAGTGAAAAATATGAACTCTGTTAGTAATATCAATATTACAGAGTATTTGAGAATAGTTTCCAGTGACGTCTCATCCAGGGACCATTTTCTAATTCTGTAACATTTTCCTAGAGGTATACAGTCAAAGAACGGTGAGATTAAACTTCTTGAATCATACCTATACATCATTAATTGGATAACCAAATTGCCAAAATGCACCCGTCTTTGTGAAAAAAGTAAGCAATCCTTATCTGCATGTTTTCACTGAAGCTTCACCACTTAATACAGAGAATCTTTTCACATATAATTATACAATCACCACATTGGAGATATCTCACAGTCCAATGCTTGTCGAATATTTGAATCTCCTTTCTCATCACCAAAACTCATGAACAGTTTTAGGTCAGGTAGGAGAGTGATAATTAAACATTTCTGAAGCATCATTACCCAAGCATGTGGAAATTTCTTAGGTTCAGTGAGTGGAAGAAAATTTTTTATTGATTTAAATGCACCAAGCCAGATGCAATTACATATTCTGAATGTTTTTCAATTCTTGGTGCTAGTCAGAGTAATTACTGAGCAAAGTAAAGAGTTGCCCTCTTATTTCAGTAGAGAAAGTCAAGAAGTTTCTGACTCACCAACAAAACTTTACCAAAGGCTTTAAAAATGTTTAATTATCAAAAATTAGTTCCACAATTTATGTTTAGTCATAAACTTTAAGTCACAAGTTTAACATATTTAGTCACAAGATTTTTTCTTTTATCTAAATATTGTTTTCTTTATGCTCAGATAATATACTCCTTAAAATGAATTGCCAGAGTAAAAAAATACTTAAAATATGGCCAGAAGCTATGTTCTCTACCCAAATCCCAAATTTCTGCAAAGCATCTCATAAAAAATAATTTAAAAAAAACTAGCAAAGTATACAGTCAATTTTTCTAAATTACTAGTTCACTCCTTCCTTTAGGCTGGAGAAGGCTAAAAAATGTTTGACATTATGGTTTTCTTTCATGTTATGTGTGCTTGCATTGGAATAAAAAATTAAAGTACTTCTTATCAAAATTATAACTAGACAAGGTAAAAGTATCAAGAAACATGAAATATTTGAAAATATTTCTCTGGAATGAACCACATAAGAAAAATCTTTACATGGGCATAGAAGGTTAGATAAACTAAACGTCATTTCTCAATATTGATACAAATGAGACTAGCATTTTAATGTGCACAGGAAGAGAGGGATGGGGAAGTGAAAAGGGGTGCGATATGAAAGCCATTCCTTGAGATGCTTCAATTGGATTCTTGTCCCTCCTCCCTAACAAAGAGAAAACCACATATTTAAAACGGACACCCTCTCAGAAATGATAATCATATTGCAATCTGGGTTGCCTCATGATCTGCTGGTTTCCAATGAGCCCTGTTCTTAATACGACGGTACCCTTCTCTAATACATATCTCGCTGAGAAATAAAAGGAGTCATCTGTTAAATCGATTTTACAGCACAGAGGAATCTCAGGATAGCTCATATCTGGAAAGAAAAGATTGAAGAATTGAACGTCACTAATGGAAAAGATCTCAGAAATTTGAAGATAAATTATTTGGTCCTGAGCCTACCTGCATGTCTACCAACCCTTCATTCTTCCTTTCCCGCCCCTTCCCTCCCCTCTGTTTCCCCTCTCTTCCTTCTATGGAGCAGATACACTATTAGAATAATATATCAAAAAACGTACTAGTCCTCTTCTGGATTGAAATCAATATTCTTCACCTAATGTAAAGGTGCAAATGAATTTAAGTTATTCTTAAAATGAAAACTTTTTTGAAAATTCTGTATAAAAGTATTCTTCCTTGAAATTAGATTTCAATGAGCATTAACTCACTTGCAGCAGCACCTTCAAATTACTTGCAAAATAAATTTAAGTGATTGAGATTACTATGGTGTCTACTTGCTGGAGAAATGTATCATGAAGTTTGGTAATTTCTATGCTGTGTGTTATTGGAAGCTCTGGAGTTACCACAAAGATATTTCCAGGCACAGAAATGAGGCAGCTCCAAGTTTCCCCAGTGATGTCAAATTAGCAGCTCTATTTTATTTGTTACATACATTGGACTTCTACGCCAGATTTCACATGAAGAAATGACTATCTCTAAGCATTTCGAATAACACAAAGTAAACTTGTTTTTCTAGAAAAGAAAACTAGAAAATTCAAAGAAATGACTCTCAAAGATCTGGGGTTTATTTCTAATTACAAAAGGATCTAGATATTTTGGGGGAGCTTGCAAATATAAAGATACATCTCATTATTTTCTTTATGAGACCAGTATACATCACAGTTTTTTCACCTCTTGAACTAGTCACCACTGGATAAAGGAACCATAAGTGTTTTCACCTCTACTAACCCTTATGTGATCATTTTTAAATGATTATCAGGTAAAGCTAGACCATCCTGATGAAAATACCTTAAAAGCCAAACATTGCTGCAATAAAAATGAACTTAATCAGTAGTTCTTACCATTTGTCCTCCTCTGACATCTAAGGGATAAATTCAGATTAATGATCAGATAGGATTTCAACATCATGACCAACTGCTATAGACAGAGCAGAGGTGACTATTCTTGGAGAAGAGTAGTGTATTCTCTGAAAATCATGAGGCTTGACCAAGTTCAGCGGCTTATGCCTGTAATCCTAGCACTGTGCTAGGCTGAGGCTGGAGGATGACTTCAGCCCAGGAGTTTGTGGCCAGCCTGGGCAATGCAGTGAGATCTCTGAGACCTCGTCTTTTCTAATAGGTAAATAATAATAATTAGCCAGGTGTGGTGGTGGCCCACCTGTAGTCCTAGCTACTCTAGAGACTCATATGGGAGGATTGCTTGAGCACAGGAGCTTCAGGCTGCAGAGAGCTGTTTGTGCCACTGCACTCCAGCCTGGGTGACAGAGACAGACTCTGTTTCAAAAAAAAAAAAAAGAAGAAGAAGAAGAAGAGGAGGAGGAAGAGGAAGGAAGGAGGAGGAGGAGGAGGAGGAGGAAAGGAAAGAAGAAAAGAAAATCATTGGATTTGGCTTTTGAAATTTGACAGTTTCATATGTATATTGAAAATGAACAGGAGAAATCATAACCAGTCACACACCAACAATGATTTTAGGCAATTATGCTGATCATTTAAGCAAGTAACTCACTGTCTGAATTATTTGGATATTGCAAATATCTTTTTAAAACTTGAAATGCTTGTATTACTTCCTTGATTTTTCATTCTTGGCAATACTATACATGAAATGAATACCCTGTAAGTAATTACATTTCTCACCTTTCAAAGTTTTTTAGTGGTTCCCAAGTAGCTTCCCAACTCAATCACAAAAGTGTTTTTATGTTTTCCTCAAGACAAATTACTGCATTGGTGTTAAAGGACATCTCTCCCAACCTCAAAGACCCTTGCATGTCAGTACTTAGGGCAGGCTTTTGCACCTCCTACAAGTCTTCCCCACTGCAAATAGTCTAATTTGAAACCAAAATGTTTAGTTTCCTAGAATGGGCCATTAGTTAACAAGTCCTGAGGGAGCTATGCATCCTCTCAAGCTTTTTTCTGGCAATGTGGTTTGTAATGTTCTTTTTGGGGAAACTTAAAGCACAGTTGAAAAGGCGTAATTCAGAAATATATTGTTATTATTTCCAAGGACATTTTCTTTTATTTTATCCATGGTAATAAAACAACATAAATGCGTTTGCAGAAGTATTTTCCCAAAGGTATTGTTCCCTGTTTGGATCTTTTGCATCAAAGATAAACAAACACACACACACGCACCTGTTCTATTTCAGAAACTATTGTTTCAGAAGAAGCTCATACTGGAGTTTGCCCTATTTTATACCCTTTTACTTTTCTTCAGTTTTTATATTACCTTTAATATGTATTTACAGGCAAATCAAGACTTCTTAACTAGTTTTTCTTTTTAAATTGAAAAAACAACGGGGTGAACTTAAAACTTAGCAAAGAGGAAAACTACCTCAGATAAAATTCTACTAACACAACTATCTGTTTTTTCCTTTCTACACTTGTCCTACTTGCACATCTGATATTTATTGTCATAATCACAGAAGAAATGCAAGGTAGTACTCTCTCTGTTTTTTATCATCTGATAACTTACATTTCCCATCTCCTATCATTATTGCCTCACCATCTATATAACATAGTCTAAATGGGTGTACTATAATTTGTTTAGCCACTTCCTTATTATCAGACATTTAGAGAGAAAGGGAGAGATTATTCTCTTCCTCATTTGAATTTTAATTTACCGTAAATTCGCAAATGTCAATTTTTTTGAGCCAAATGACAAAACATTTTTTACTCTTGATAAACACAGGTGTATTAAAACACAAAATAATTGTACCAAATTCAACTGACACCAACAAATTGAGAGTAATCTGACTTTACCATATTTATTGTATTTATATTAAAATTTAAGTGCATATGATATATAAATATATTTCTTTTTTTTTAATTTACATTTTATTTTATTTTGTTTTATATGTTATGCTGTGTTGTTGGGTTTTTTTTTTTATTATACTTTAAGTTCTAGGGTACATGTGCATAACGTTTATATCATGTATAACTCCCCAATGCAATCCCTCCCTCCTCCCCCCTCCCCCGATAGGCCCCAGTGTGTGATGTTCCCCTTCCCGAGTCCAAGTGATCTCATTGTTCAGTTCCCACCTATGAGTGAGAACATGCGGTGTTTGGTTTTCTGTTCTTGTGATAGTTTGCTAAGAATGATGGTTTCCAGCTGCATCCATGTCCCTACAAAGGACGCAAACTCATCCTTTTTTATGGCTGCATAGTATTCCATGGTGTATATGTGCCACATTTTCTTAATCCAGTCTGTCACAGATGGACATTTGGGTTGATTCCAAGTCTTTGCTATTGTGAATAGTGCCGCAATAAACATACGTGTGCATGTGTCTTTGTAGTAGAGTAATTTATAATCCTTTGGGTATATACCCAGTAGTGGGATGGCTGGGTCATATGGTACATCTAGTTCTAGATCCTTGAGGAATCGCTATACTGTCTTCCATAATGGTTGAACTAGTTTACAATCCCACCAACAGTGTAAAAGTGTTCCTATTTCTCCACATCCTCTCCAGTACCTGTGGTTTCCTGACTTCTTAATGATTGCCATTCTAACTGGTGTGAGATGGTATCTCATTGTGGTTTTGATTTGCATTTCTCTGATGGCGAGTGATGACGAGCATTTTTTCATGTGTCTGTTGGCTGTATGGATGTCTTCTTTTGAGAAATGTCTGTTCATATGCTTTCCCCACTTTTTGATGGGGTTGTTTGTTTTTTTCTTGTATATTTGTTTGAGTTCTTTGTAGATTCTGGATATTAGCCCTTTGTCAGATGAGTAGGTTGCAAAAATTTTCTCCCATTGTGTAGGTTGCCTGTTCACTCTGATGGTAGTTTCTTTTGCTGTGCAAAAGCTCTTTAGTTTAATTAGATCCCATGTGTCAATTTTTGCTTTTGCTGCCGTTGCTTTTGGTGTTTTAGACATGAAGTCCTTGCCCATGCCTATGTCCTGAATGGTACTACCTAGATTTTCTTCTAGGGTTTTTATGGTATTAGGTCTAACATTTAAGTCTCTAATCCATCTTGAATTAATTTTCGTATAAGGGGTAAGGAAAGGATCCAGTTTCAGCTTTCTACTTATGGCTAGCCAATTTTCCCAGCACCATTTATTAAATAGGGAATCCTTTCCCCATTTCTTGTTTTTCTCAGGTTTGTCAAAGATCAGATGGCTGTAGATGTGTGGTATTATTTCTGAGGACTCTGTTCTGTTCCATTGGTCTATTTCTCTGTTGTGGTACCAGTACCATGCTGTTTTGGTTACTGTAGCCTCGTAGTATAGTTTGAAGTCAGGTAGTGTGACGCCTCCAGCTTTGTCCTTTTGACCTAGGATTGTCTTGGCAATGCGGGCTCTGTTTTGGTTCCATATGAACTTTAAAGCAGTTTTTTCCAATTCTGTGAAGAAAGTCATTGGTAGCTTGATGGGGATGGCATTGAATCTATAAATCACCTTGGGCAGTATGGCCATTTTCACGATATTGATTCTTCCTATCCATGAGCATGGTATGTTCTTCCATTTGTTTGTGTCCTCTTTGATTTCACTGAGCAGTGGTTTGTAGTCCTCCTTGAAGAGGTCCTTTACATCCCTTGTAAGCTGGATTCCTAGGTATTTTATTCTCTTTGAAGCAATTGTGAATGGAAGTTGATTCCTGATTTGGCTCTCTGCTTGTCTGTTACTGGTGTATAAGAATGCTTGTGATTTTTGCACATTAATTTTGTATCCTGAGACTTTGCTGAAGTTGCTTATCAGCTTAAGGAGATTTTGGGCTGAGACGATGGGGTTTTCTAAATATACAATCATGTCATCTGCAAACAGGGACAATTTGACTTCTTCTTTTCCTAACTGGATACCCTTGATTTCTTTCTCTTGCCTGATTGCCCTAGCCAGAACTTCCAACACGATGTTGAATAGGAGTGGTGAGAGAGGGCATCCCTGTCTTGTGCCAGTTTTCAAAGGGAATTTTTCCAGTTTTTGCCCATTCAGTATGATATTAGCTGTGGGTTTGTCATAAATAGCTCTTATTATTTTGAGGTACGTTCCATCAATACCGAATTTATTGAGCTTTTTTAGCATAAAGGGCTGTTGAATTTTGTCAAAAGCCTTTTCTGCATCTATTGAGATAATCATGTGGTTCTTGTCTTTGGTTCTGTTTATATGCTGGATTACGTTTATTGATTTGCGAATGTTGAACCAGCCTTGCATTCCAGGGATGAAGCCCACTTGATCATGGTGGATAAGCTTTTTGATGTGCTGCTGAATCCGGTTTGCCAGTATTTTATTGAGAATTTTTGCATCGATGTTCATCAGGGATATTGGTCTAAAATTCTCTTTTTTTGTTGTGTCTCTGCCAGGCTTTGGTATCAGGATGATGTTGGCCTCATAAAATGAGTTAGGGAGGATTCCCTCTTTTTCTATTGATTGGAATAGTTTCAGAAGGAATGGTACCAGCTCCTCCTTGTACCTCTGGTAGAATTCAGCTGTGAATCCATCCGGTCCTGGACTTTTTTTCGTGGAATATAAATATATTTCATAGATATATAATGAGATATCTGTTTACTTAAATTTTATAATTTTCAAAACATGCTTCTTTTTACATAATTGACAAGATTGAAAGAAAGGTGATATTGATTACCTGCTTCATATTGAGCTTTTCTTAAATTAATCTTAAATGCCCAACTCATTTTTATCTACTATTTTAAAGTTGTTCTGTGACGAACAAACTAAAACATTTCAAATTCATTTTTACTTACTATTTCAATGTCATTCAGCAAAAGTCAACTAGAAAATTTTATTTTCTGCTGTTTGTGAAGTAGGAATAAGCCAGAATACATGGTTTTGGCAGTGTCTCCCAATTGTGAGAAACAGACAAATTCAAGTTGCCTCAGATCATTGAGTTTACTGTAAATGTAAAAAGTCTCTAAGAAAGAGTTAATCCCCACTGTAGCCCCATCATTTGTCTTTACAAAATGACATCCTAGTCTGTTTTCTGTTCCTTATAACAGAATACCTGAAACTGGATACTTTTTTTTTTTTTTTTTGAGACGGAGTCTCGCTCTGTCGCCCAGGCTGGAGTGCAGCAAGCTCCGCCTCCCGGGTTTACGCCATTCTCCTGCCTCAGCCTCCCGAGTAGCTGGGACTACAGGTGCCTGCCACCACGCCTGGCTAGTTTTTTGTATTTTTTAGTAGAGACGGGGTTTCACCGGATTAGCCAGGATGGTCTCGATCGCCTGACCTCGTGATCCGTCCATCTCGGCCTCCCAAAGTGCTGGGATTACAGGCTTGAGCCACCGCACCCGGCCTGAAACTGGATAATTTATAAAGAACCAAATTTATTTCTCACAGTTGTGGAGACTTGGGAGTTCAAGTTCGACGGGGCTCATCTGGTGAGAGCCTTCTTGCTAGTGGGGACTCTGCAGCGTTCTGAGGTGGTGCAGGACTTCACATGGCCAATGGGCTGAGTGTGTTAACTCAGGTCTCTCTTATTTCTCCTGAAAGGCTACCAGTCCCACTCCGATGAAAATGCATTGATTCATTAGTCCATTAATTAATTCATTCATTCTTGAGGGCAGAGTCTTTTGACCTAATCACCTCTTCAAGGCCCGACCTTTCAATACCGCCACATTAGGGATTACGTTTCAACACGAGTTCAGAGGGGCAAACATTCAAACTGTAGCAAATGATAACATCCTAAATCACTGTCTAATAATGCACAGACAGGAACTCTAGTTGTGGTTCCTCAGAAGTAGTCATCTTGATAAACCAACATTCACACGATCCAGTTTCTATTTGTCTTATTTCCTTTTTAAGAAATAAGATCTCTTTCTTAGAGAACTTGTAAGGAAATAAGATAAATAGGAGTTTTTATTTCCTCATATTGCTGATGGTAACTTTCTTTTCGTATATATTATTTCCCTATCTTTGGTTATGCAAGGCTTCTGCTGACAATGCTTTATTTACTGTGTTTCTTTTTTGTTTGTTTGTTTTTTATACTTTAAGTTCTAGGGTACATGTGCACAACCTGCAGGTTTGTTACGTAGGTATACATGTGCCATGTTGGTTCGCTCCACCCATTAACTCGTGATTTACATTACGTATTTCTCCTAACGCGATCCCTCCCCCTACTCCCCACCCCATGACAAGTCCTGGTGTGTAATGTGCCCTGACCTGTGTTGAAGTGTTCTCATTATTCAATTCCCATCAACGAGTGAGAACATGTGGTGTTTTGTTTTCTGTCCTTGTGATAGCTTGCTCAGAATGATGGTTTCCAGCTTCATCCATGTGCCTGCAAAGGACATGAACTCATCCTTTTTTATGGCTGCATAGTATTCCCTGGTATATACGTGCCACATTTTCCTAATCCAGTCTATCATTGATGGACATTTGGGTTGGTTCCAAGTCTTTGCTATTGTGAATAGTGCTGCAATAAACGTATGTGTGCATGTGTCTTTATAGTAGCATGATTTATAATCCTTTGGGTATATTCCCAGTAATGGGATGACTGGGTCAAATGGTATTTCTAGTTCTAGATCCTTGAGGAATTGCCACACTGTCTTCCACAATGGTTGAACGAATTTACACTCCCACCAACAGTGTAAATGTATTCCTATTTCTCCACATCCTCTCCAGCACCTGTTGTTTCCCGACTTTTTAATGATCACCATTCTAACTGGTGTGAGATGGTATCTTACTGTGGTTTTGATTTGCATTTCTCTGATGGCCAGTGATGATGAGCATTTTTTCATGTGTCTGTTGGCTGCATGCATGTCTTCTTTTGAGAAGTGTCTGTTCATAACATTTGCCCACTTTTTGATGGGGTTGTTTGTTTTTTTCTTGAAAATTTGTTTAAGTTCTTTGTAGATTCTGGATATTAGCCCTTTGTCAGATGGGTAGATTCCAAAAATTTTCTCCCATTCTGTAGGTTGCCTGTTCACTCTGATGGTAGTTTCTTTTGCTGTGCAGAAGCGCTTTAGTTTAATCAGATCCCATTTGTCCATTCTGGCTTTTGTTGCCATTGCTTTTGGTATTTTAGTCATGAAGTCCTTGCCCATGCCTATGTCCTGAATGGTATTGCTTAGGTTTTCTTCTAGGGTTTTTATGGTTTGAGGTCTAACATTTAAGTCTTTAATCCATCTTGAATTAATTTTTGTATAAGGTATAAGGAAGGGATCCAGTTTCAGCTTTCTACTTATGGCTAGCCAGTTTTCCGAGCACCATTTTTTAAATAGGGAATCCTTTCCCTATTTCTTGTTTTTTTCAGGTTTGTCAAAGATCAGATGGTTTTAGATGTGTGGTGTTATTTCTGAGGGCTCTGTTCTGTTGCATTGATCTATATCTCTGTTTTGGTACCATACCATGCTGTTTTGGTTACTGTAGCCTTGTAGCATAGTTTGAAGTCAGGTAGTGTGATGTCTCCAGCTTTATTCTTTTTGCTTAGGATTGTCTTGGCAATGCAAGCTCTTTTTTGATTCCATATGAACTTTAAAGCAGTTTTTTCCAATTCTGTGAAGAAAATCACTGGTTAGCTTGATGGGGATGGCACTGAATCTATAAGTTACCTTGGGCAGTATGGCTATTTTCATGATATTGATTCTTCCTATCCATGAGCATGGAATGTTCTTTCATTTGTTTGTGTCCTATTTTATTTTGTTGAGCAGTGGTCTGTAGTTCTCCTTGAAGAGGTCCTTCACGTCCCTTCTAAGTTGGATTCCTAGGCATTTTATTCCATTTGTAGCAATTGTGAATGGGAGTTCACTCATAATTTGGCTCTCTGTTTGTCTGTTATTGGTTTACAGGAATACTGGTGATTTTTGCACATTGATTTTGCATCCTGCAACTTTGCTGAAATTGCTTGTCAGCTTAAGCAGATTTGTGGCTGAGATGATGGGGTTTTCTAAATATACAATCACGGCATCTGCAAACAGGGACAATTTGACTTCCTCTTTTCCTAACTGAATATCCTTTATTTCTTTATCTTTCCTGATTGCCCTGGCCAGAACTTCCAACACTATGCTGAATAGGAGTGGTGAGAGAAGGCATCCCTCAATAAAATACTGGCAAACCGAATCCAGCAGCACATCAAAAAGTTTATCCACCAAGATCAAGTCGGCTTCATCCCTGGGATGCAAGGCTGGTTCAACATACGCAAATCAACAATTGTAATCCATCACATAAACAGAACCAATGACAAAAAACACATGATTATCTCAATAGATGCAGAAACGGCCTTTGACAAAATTCAACAGTCTTTCATGTTAAAAACTCTCAATAAACTAGGTATTGATGGAACGTATCTCAAAATAATGAGAGCTATTTATGACAAACCCACAGCCAATATCATACTGAAGGGGCAAAAACTGAAAGCATTCCCTTTGAAAACACCTTTATTGAGATATAAGTCACATGCTATGAAATTCACTCATGTAAAGTGTAACATTCAACTTAAGCAAAATGGTACTATTAACTAGAAAATTCAAAGGAACTGTTTTCTTTTCATATTCCCAACCAAGCCATCACATATCTCCCTCTCTCTCTTTCCGTTTACTTGATTTTCCTCCTCCTTTCTCGTCTCTTCACTGTCTTTCTGTCTTTATGTTTATCAACATTCCCTTCCTTTTTTTCTTCAACTTTTAAGTTCAGAGGTACATGTGCAGGATGTGTAGATTTGTTACTTAGGTAAACGTGTGCCATGGTGGTTTGCTGCACAGATCATCCCATCATCTAGGATTATGCCCAACATCCATTAGATATTCTTCCTGATGCTCTCCCTCCCCACACCTCCACCCCAACAGGCCGCAGTGTGTGTTGTTCCCTGCCTTTTGTCCATGCACTCTGATCACTCAGCTCCCACTTATGAGTGAGAACACGCTGTGTTTGGTTTTCTGTTCCTGCATTAATTTTCTAAGGATAATGGCTTCCAACTCTATCCATGTCCCTGCAAAGAACATGATCTCATTCCTTTCTGTGGCTGCATAGTATTCCATAGTGTATATGTACCACATTTTCTTTATTCAGTCTATCATTGATGGCCACTATGTTGATTCCATGTCTTTGCTATTGTGTATAGTCCTGCAATGAACATACACATGCATATATCTTTAAATAAAATAATTTATATTCCTTTGGGTATATACCCCGTGATGGGATTGCTGGCTCAAATGGTATTTCTGCCTCTAGGTCTTTGATGAATTACCACACTGTCTTCCAGAATGGCTGGAGTAATTTACACTCCTACCAGCAGTGTAAAAGCATCCATTTTCTCTGCAATCTCACCAGCATATGTTGTTTTTTTGGCCTTTTAAAAGTAGCCATTCTGACTGGTGCGAGACGTTACCTCATTGTGGTTTTGATTTGCATTTGTCTAATGATCAGTGATGTTAAACTTTTTTTTTTATGTTTTTTGGTCACATGTATGTCTTCATTTGAGAAGACTCAGCTCATGCCCTTTCCCACTTTTTAATAGGGTTGTTTTTTCTTGTAAATGTGTTTAAGTTCCTTGTAGACTCTGGATATTAGCTCTTTGTCAGATAGATAGATAGACTGCAAAGTTTTTCTCCCATTTTTAGGCTGCCTATTCACTCTGATGACAGTGTCTTTTGCTGTGCAGAATATCTCTAGTTTAATTAGATCCCATTTGTCAATTTTTGCTTTTGTTGCAATTGCTCTTGGTGTTTTACTCATGAAATCTTTGCCCATGCTGAGGTTCTGAATGATATTGCCTAGATTTTCTCCTAGGATTTTTATAACATTAAAGTCTTTAATCCATCTTGAGTTATTTTTTGTATAAGGTGTAAGGAAGGTGATATGGTTGACTGTGTCCCCACCAAAATCTCAACTTGAATTGTATCTCCCAGAATTCCCATGTGCTGTGCAAAGGACCCAGGGGAAGGTAATGGAATCATTGGTGCTGGTCTTTCTCGTGCTATTCTCATACTAGTGAATAAGTCTCATGAAATCTGATGGGTTTATCAGGGTTTCCGCTTTTGCATCTTCCTCATTTTCTCTTGCTGCTGCCATAAAAGAAGTGCCTTTTGCCTCCCGCCATGATTCTAAGGCCTCTCTAGCCATGTGGAACTGTACTTCCAATTAAACCTTTTTTTTTTTCCCAGTCTCGGGTATGTCTTTATCAACAGCATGAAAATGAACCAATACAGTAAATTGGTACCAGTAGAGTGGGGTGTTGTTGAAAAGATACCTGAAAATGTGGATGTGACTTTGGAACTGGGTAGCAGGCAGAGGTTAGAACAGTTTGGAGGGCTCAGAAGAAGACAGGAAAATGCTGGAAAGTTTGGAACCTCCTAGAGACTTGCTGAATAGCTTTGACAAAAATGCTGATGGTGATATGAACAATAAGGTCCAGGCCCAGGTGATCTCAGATGGAGATGAAGAATTTGTTGGGACCTGGAGTAAAAGTGATTCTCGTTATGTTTTAGCGAAGAGACTGGCAGCACTTTGCCCCTGTCCTAGAGACTTGTGGAACTTTGAACTCGAGATGATTTGGGGTACCTTGTATGGAAGAAATTTCTCAGCAGCAAAGCATTCAAAAGGTGAGTTGGGTGCTGTTAAACACATTCCATTTTAAAGGGAAACAGAGGACAAAAATTCAGAAAATTTGCAGCCTGATGATGCAATAGAAAATAAAAAACCTTTTTTTTTTTTTTTTTTTTTTTGAGGAGAAATTCAAGCTGGCTGCAGAAGTTTGTATAAGTAGCAAGAAGCCTAATGTTAATCCCCAAGACCGTGCAGAAAATGTCTCCAGGCCATGTCAGAGACCTTCACTGCAACCCCTCTCATCACAGGTTCAGAGGCACAGAAGAAAAAGTGGTTTCGTGGGCTGGGCTCAGGGTACCCATGCTGTGTGCAGCCTAGGGACTTGGTGTCCTGTGTCCCAGCCACTCCAGCTATGGCTGAAAGAGGCCAATATAGAGCTCAGGCTGTGGCTTCAGAGGGTAGAAGCCCCAAGCCTTGGCAGCTTCCATGTGGTGTTGAGCCTGTGGTTGCACAGAAGTCAAGAATTGGGGTTTGGGAACCTCTGCCTAGATTTCAGAAGATATATGGAAACTCCTGGATGCCCACCCAAAAGTTTATTGCAAGGATGGGGCCCTCATTGAGAACCACTGGTAGGGCCTTGCGGAAGGAAAATGTGTGGTTGGCGCTGCCACACAGAGTCCCTACTGGAAGCGCTGCCTAGTGGAGCTGTGAGAAGAGGGCCACCATCTTCCAGACCCCAGAAGGATGGATCCACCAACAGCTTGCACTGTGAACCTGGAAAAGCCACAGACACTCAATGCCAGCCCATGAAAGTAGCCAGGAGGAAGGCTGAACTCTGCAAAGCCACAGGAGTGGAGCTACCGGAGACCATGGGAACCCACTTCTTGCATCAGCATAACCTGGATGTGAGACATGGAGTCAAAGGAAATCATTTTCGAGCTTTAAAATTTGACTGCCCTGCTGGATTTCGGACTTGCATGGGCCCTGTAACCCCTTTGTTTTGGCCAATTTCTCCCATCTGAAATGGCTATATTTACCCAATACCTGTACTCTCATTGTATCTAGAAAGTAACTAGCTCGCTTTTGATTTTGCAGGCTCATAGGTGGAAGGAATTTGCCTTTTCTCAGATGAGACTTTGGACTGTGGACTTTTGGCTTAATGCTGAAATAAGACTTTGCGGGGACTGTTGGAAAGGCATGATTGGTTTGAAATGTGAGGACATAAGATTTGGAGGGGTCTGGAGTGGAATGATATGGTTTGGCTGTGTCCCCATCCAAATCTCGACTTGAATTGTATCACCCAGAATTCCCACGTGTTGTGGAAGGAACCCAGGGGAAGGTCATTGAATCATGGGGGCCTGTCTTTATTCTCACGATAGTGAATAAGTCTCATGAGATCTGATGGGTTTATAAGGGGTTTCTGCTTTTGCACCTTTCTCATTTTCTCTTGCTGCTGCCATGTAAGAAGTGCCTTTCACCTCTTGCCATGATTCTTAGGCCTCCCCAGCACCATGTGGAACTGTAAGTTCAATTAAACCTCTTTTTCTTCTCAGTCTCAGTTACATATTTATCAGCAGTGTGAAAACAAACTAATACAGAAGAGGTACAGTTTCGATTTCCTGCATATGGCTAGCCAGCATTCCCAGCATTGTTTATTAAGTAGAAAGTCCTTTCCCCATCGCTAATTTTTGTCAAGTTGTCAAATATCAGATGATTGTAGGTGTGCAATCTTATTTCTGAGTTCTCTATTCTGTTTCATTTGGTCTATATGCCTTTTCTACTATCAGTACCATGCTGTTTTGGTTACTGTAGCCTTGTAGTATAGTTTGAAGTTGGGTAGCATGATGCCTCCAGCTTTGTTCTTTTTGCTTAGGATTGTCTTGGCTATTCAGACACTTTTTTGGTTCCATATAAATTTTAATTTTTTTTTCTAATTCTTTGAAGAATGTTAATGGTAGTTTAATGGAAATAGCATTGGACCTATTAATTATTTTGGGCAGTATGGCCATTTTCATGACATTCATTCTTCCTCTCCCTAAGCATGGAATGTTTCTTCATTTGTTTCTGTCTTTTCTGAGTTGAGAATTGGTTTGTAGCTCTCTTTGAAGAGGTCCTTCACTTCCCTTGTTAGCTGTATTCCAAGATATTTTATGCTTTTTGTAGCAATTGTGAACAGAAGTTCATTCATGATTTGGTTCTCTGCTTGTCTATTGTTGGCGTATAGTGATGCGAGGTATTTTTGCACATTGATTTTGTATCCAGAGACTTTGCTGAAGTTTCTTATCAGCTGAAGAAGCTTTTGAACTTAGATGATGGGGTTTTCTAGATAGAGGGTCAGGTCATCTGCAAACAAAGATAATTTGACTTCCTCGGTTCCTATTTAAATACCCTTTATTTCTTTTTCTTGCCTGATAGCCCTGGCCAGAACTTGCAATACTATGTTGAATAGGAGTGGTGAGAAAGGGCATCCTTGTCTTGTGCTGGTTTTCGAGGGGAATGTTTCCAGCTTTGCTCACTCAGTATGATATTGGCTATGGGTCTGTCATATGTGGCTCTTGTTACTTTGAGTTATGTTCCTTCCATATCTAGTTTATTGATAGTTTTTTAACATGAAGGGATGTTGCATTTTATTGATGGCCTTTTCTGCATCAATTGAGATAATCATGCGGTTTTTGTCTTTAGTTCTGTTTATGTGATGAACCACATTTATTGATTTGTGTATGTTGAACCAACCTGGCATCCTAGGGATGAAGCCAACTTGATCATGTTGGATAAGCTTTTTGATGTACTGCTGGATTCAGTTTGCTAGTATTTTCCTGAGGATTTTTTCATCAATGTTCATCATGGATATTAGCCTGAAGTTTTCTTTTATTGTTGTATCCCTGCCTGGTTTTGGTATCAGGATGATGCTGAACTCATAGAATGTGTTGGGGAGGAGTCCCTCCTTTTCAGTTTTTTGGAATAGTTTCAGTAGAAATGGCATCAGCTCTTCTTTGTACCTCTGGTAGAATTCAGGTGTGAATCCATTTGGTCCTGGCATTTTTTATGTTGGTAGGCTATTCATTACTGCCTGTATTTCAGAACTCTTTATTGTTCTATTCAGGGATTCAGTTTTTTCCTGGTTCACTCTTGGAAGGGTGTATGCATCCAGGAATTGAGCCATTTCTTCTAGATTTTCTAGTTTATGTGCATAATGGCATTTATAGTATTCTCTGATGATTGTTTGTATTTCTGTGGGGTCCATGGTGATATTCCCATCATCACTTCTGATTGTGTTTTTATTATCCTTTTCTCTTATTTTCTAGCTAGTGATTTATCCTATTAATTTTTTTCAGAAAAACAGCTCCTGGATTCATTGATCTTTTGAAGGTCTTTTTGTGTCTCTGTCTCCTTCAGTTCAGCCCAGATCTTGGGTATTTCTTGTCTTCTGCTACCTTTGAGGTTTTTTTCCTCTTGGTTCTCTAGTTCTTTCAGTTGAGATGTTAGTTTGTTAACTTGAGATCTTTCTAGCTTTTTGATGTGGACATTTAGTGCTATAAATTTCCCTCTTAATACTAATTAGCTGCATCCCAAAGATTCTGGTACATTGTCTCTTTGTTCTCATTACTTTCAGTGAATGTCTCAATTTCTGCCTTAATTTTATTATTTACCCAAGAGTCATTCAGAAGCAGGTTGTTCAATTTTCATGTAGTTGTGTGGTTTTGAATGAGTTTCTTAATCTTGAGGTCTAATTTGATCGTGCTATAGTCTGACAGACTGTTATCATTCCAGTTATTTTGCATTTGTTGAAGAGTGTTTTATTTCTTACGAAGTGGTCAATTTTAGATTAACTGCCATGTGGTAATGAGAATGTATATTTTCTTGAATTTTGGTGGAGAGTTCTGTAGATATATGTCAAGTCCTCTTATCCAGAGCTGAGTGAAAGTCCTGACTATCTTTGTTAATTTTCTGTCTTGATGATCTAGTATTGTCAGCGTGGTGTTAAAGTCTCCCACTATTATTGTGTGGTAGTCTAAGTTTCTTTGTAGGTCTCTAAGAATTTGCTTCATGAATCTGGATACTTCTGTATAGGGTGCATGTATATTTAGGATAGTTAGCTCTTCTTGTTGAATTGAACCCTTTACCATTATGTAATGCCCTTCTTTTGTCTCTTTTTGTTCTTTTTTGGTTTAATGAAAAAAAGATTACTTTGGTTATTTGGGATCCATTTAGACTCATCAATGCTAGGATGGATTTTCTATTTTTGCAAAAAAATGCCATTTGGACTTTTATAGGAATTGAATTGAATCTGCATTACTTTGTGTAGTATTGGTATCTTCATTGTCTTCCAATCCATGAACACAGGATATCTTTTCATTTAATGATGCCCTTTTTAATTTCTTTCAAAAAGGGTTTGTAGTCTTAAGAGTGCAAGGCTTTCACCTCCTTGGTTAAGTTTATTCCCACGAATTTTATTTTTTGAGGATACAATAGGATTGTTCTGAGGATTGAAAATAAATGATGCTGAGGAAAAATATACAGATACCTTATGCATAACAATTCCACACAATATACATAGGTACATCCCTCTCAAAAAGGTGGAGCATAACTCCCCACCATTTAAGTGTGAGGTGGCATAGTGTATTCCTTCCAAAGAATACAGTATAGAAAAGCTGAGGCAGTTGTATTTGTATTGAAACCTGACAGACACTACCTCATGCAGGTGCTCAAGGTTAGCATCAACAGTGATAAGTCATGCTGATAGCATATATCCTTGATATGATGTGCTGAAAATAGTGCTTCCGTGTTCCTCTCCACAAAACCCATAATCCTAATCTAATCATGAGACAAACATCAGAAAAATTTCTATTGAGGGCCATTTTATAAAACGCCTTGCCAGTATCCCTCATAATTGTCAAAGTCATTAAAGAGAAGGAAGGTTTGAGAAACCATCACTGCCGAGAGTAGTGTGAAGAGACATGACAACCAACTCCAATATATTATACTGGAAAAGACCCTGTAACAATAATAAAAAAGAGAATCTTAGGTAAAAAGTGAGGAAATCTGAATAAAATATGGACTTTAGTAAATAATTACATCCTAATATTGGTTTATTAATTGCAACAAATATACTATATTAATGTAAAGTAATAATAGAGGATACTGGCTGTAGTGGATATGGTGACTCTTCACTACTTTACAACCCTTCTGTAAACCTATAGATAGTCTATAATAAAATTTTTATTTAAAAATTGATATATGTTAACATAACTAATCATTAAGGACAAGCAAATTAAAACCACAATGAGATATCATCTCATACCTGTCAGACTGGCTGTTATCGAAAATGACAAAAGGTAACAAGTGTTGGTAACAATGTAAAGATAAAGGAACCCTTGTACATCATTAGTGGGAATGTAAATCGGTACAGCCACTTTAGGAAACAGTATGGAGGTTTCTTTAAAAACTAAAATAGAGTTACCATATGATCCAGCAATCCCACTTCTGGATATATAGCCAAAGGATTTTAAATCAGTATGTCAGAGAAGTGTCTACACTTCTGTGTTCTTTGCATCATTATTCACAACAGCCAAAACATGAAAACAGCCTAAGTGTTAATCAACAAATGAATAAAGTAAAAATGGCATATATACACAATAGAATACTATTCAGCCTTAAAAATGAAATTCCATCATTTGTTACAATATGGACGAATCTGGAGGACATTACGCTAAGTCAGAACAAATTACTGCATGTTCTCACTTATATGTGGTACCTACAACAATCAGACTGAGAAGGAAAGAGTAGAATGATGTTTGTCAGAGATGGAGGGTTTGGGGGAGTGGGGATGTGTTCGTCAAAGTTTCAGTCAGACATGAGAAATACGTCTTTTAAGATCTATGACACAGCATGTTGGCTATAGTTAATAATAATGTATTGTATATTTCAAAATTGCTAAGAAAGTATATTTCAAATGTTCTCATTGCAAAAAGTGACAAATATTTAAGGTGACTGATACGTTAATTAGAATGATTTAACCATTTCACATTGTATACATATAACATCATTTTATAATCCCTAAACATACACAATTATCATTTGCCAATTTATAATAAAACATAAAAAAATTCAAAAATAAATACATAATATCAAAATGATTCATGGACGACATTAGCCTATTTAAAAGCTCAATAAAAATTGGCTCTAATTATGATGAGGTTTTTTGTTATTTGACTATATTGTTAAGCCAGATCACATCGACTCCCACATAATTTGATTTCTAATATAGATAATCCTGCAAAGTATATTTTGACCACAGGGATACTTCTTATTAAAGGATTTTTGCCTTTTTCAAGTCGTAATGCAATGGGGAAAGAATGACTTTTTCAATAAATGGTGTTCAGTCGATTGGAAATTCACTTGGAAAAAGTTATATCTTGACTCTTACCTTGTACCATACACTAAAGTGAATTCCAGATGGGCTTTACATCTAAATGTGAAAGACAAACATTATAACTCATAAAGGAATATATAGAAAAAAACTTGTTACTTTGAAAAAAGAAAAGTTTTCTTCAACACTACACAGAATTACTATGAAAGTTAAAATAATTAATAAAACTATCTTAAAATTAGGAATCTATCCAAACAACATTATTAAGAGACTATATTGGCAATACAAAAAGTAAGAGAGGATACTCACAATGAATACATTTGACAAACCTCTTTCGTAGTATTTATAGGTATTCTACAAACAAATATGTAAATGCTGAATAGAAAAATAGACAAAATACTTAAACAGATACTTCCTAGTTGAAAATATAAGAAATATTAGGAAAATATGCTCCTAAATGTTCATAGCAGCATTATCTGCAACAGATAACTATCCAAATGCCAATCAACAGTAAAATTGGGATATATTCACAGACTCAAATACAAAAATAATAATTAGGAATGAATTAAAACTACATGTACAATTAGGTAAATCCCACAAACAAAACGTTAAACAAATTAAAAAATACAAAAAATTGTTTGAATGAATAAAAAAGCAAAACCTAAGTATAAGGTATCAGCAACAGATGCATGTTACACATAATGAGATTGACTAAAAACAAATACATAGAAAAAGATGTATCATGTTTTTATTTTATCTTTTATTTATTTATTTATTTATTTATTTTTGAGACGGAGTCTCGCTGTGTTGCCCAGGCTGGAGTGCAGTGGCCGGATCTCAGCTCACTGCAAGCTCTGCCTCCCGGGTTTATGCCATTCTCCTGCCTCAGCCTCCCGAGTAGCTGGGACTACAGGCGCCAGCCACCTCACCCGGCTAGTTTTTTTTTTTTTTTTTTGTATTTTTTAGTAGAGACGGGGTTTCACCATGTTAGCCAGGATGGTCTCGATCTCCTGACCTCGTGATCTGCCCGTCTCGGCCTCCCAAAGTGCTGGGATTACAGGCTTGAGCCACCGCGCCCGGCCTGAAAAACATGTATCATGTAAACAGTAAGCATATGAAACCTGGAATAGCTATATCAATATCTTATGACATTGACTTTAAAAAAAGAGAATCACTATTGAAAAAAGGGCATTTCATAATGATAAGGGCATTAATATATCAAAATGATATAACATTGCTAAATGTGTACGAATCTAATTTATAGAACTTCAAAATGCATGAAGCAAATTTGACAGAATTAAAGGAGGAAATGGAAGGATATTTTTTAACTACCCACACGTAGTAATTAGAAAAAAAAGTAGACATGAAAAAAATCAGTAAGGTTGGATGACATAAACAACAATATAAGCCACCTTAATTTAATTGGTATCTATAGACCCCTACACCAAACAACTATAGAATCACAGTATTTTCAAGTATATATTGTATGTTCACCAAGATAAACTTTAGACTGTGTCTTAAGATAAGTTTCAATGCATTTAAGGAATTGAAATTATATTGAGTATGTTTTTTGACTGTATTAGTTTACTTGTCCTGTCAAAATAAAATACCATAGAGTGGGTGACTTCAATAGCAGAAATTTATTTCTCATGGTTCTAACTACTGGCAAGTCCAAGATCAAGGTCCTGGCAAGGTAGGTTTTATTCTGAGGTAACTACTGTTGACTTGTAGACTGTGTGCTCACATGCCCTTTCTGTGTGTGTTGTAGAAAGACCAAGATCTCTCTTTCTTTCTCTTTTTGTGAGGCTACCAATCCTATTGGATTAGGACCCCAACTATATGACCTTATTTGAATTTAATTACCATATGTATGCTTAGCATATATATGTTTATATATATATATATGAAACAAAGTATTAGTAACTTGTGTGAGTAATTTGACCTCAGTATCGTTAAAAAGGATAATACATAAAGTCCTCATGGAGTTTGTCCTGGGAATTCGAAGTCGTTTTTACATTTAAAAAGTTATCAGTGTAATTGGATCTTACTAATAAAGGTGAGAAATTATATGATTATTATATGATTATATGTCAACAAAAGAATTTTTGAAACTCCAATGCCCATTTATGATAAAAAAAAAAAAAAATAGCAGCATACTAGGAATGAAAGAAAACGTCCTCAATCTGATAAAGAGTTTCTATGAAAAAACATTATGCATCATGAGAAACACTGAAGAATCTTGCATCTTTAACTGATAAGCCAGTAGCTGCTTTTAATGTCAATAAAGAAATTGGTGAAACTGTCACTTACTGTGTTTTAGGACCAAGACCATTGTATAATAACACGAGAACTTCAAGAAATTTGATACAGAAAATTGGATAGGAAGTCTTCTGGGATTACCTCCAAGATACAGACCAAAGCCCATTTGATAGTTAAAAGAAGATTCAACCTTCCTAACAGTGTCTTTCTGCCTGTAGCCAACAATTCAAGATGGTTAAGATGGTTAAGATACTCATGTAATTTCTTGGATTGCAAAGACCTTTAAAAAAAAAAAAAAAAGACTCAATCCAAGAATATAACTGCATAATATTTCTGTCATTGTCATTTGATAACCTAATGCAATTTTCAGAATTCAAATAGACTGGCAGCCTACCTATCTTTAAAATATATTTAGGTTTTGAAATATTTTAAAATAGAAATTATAATTTTCAATTTTTAAGCCAGTCAAAATTTACAATTGTTCAATCTTTAAATCAGTTTCAGAATCTGTGTCCTACCAGACTGAAATAAAAACTAGACTGCCTAATTAATGTAGTCACTTTATAAACCCCTCTGTGTGTATCAGTAATGAGCATACATCCAAGCAGAAACAGAATGCAGGGCAGATTGGGTGGCCAAAAGGAGCTCACTTCACTGTCAACACTCACAGCCTTTGCCCTCACTGTCAAGCAGGATACGATATGCAATATGAATTGCTTTACGTAACAGGTTGTTTCTTTTCTCGTTTTTCTCTTAGGGAAATTTTGATTGTTTTTATTTTCTTCTAATATTTTATATTTTTTGTTGTTGTTGAGAGTTAAGTTACTTATTTGAGGTGATGAAATTTCAACTTCATTTCTGGCCAAGAGAAATGTAAATCACCCAGGGATATTGGATTTGAGACTAGAAGCAGTAACTAAAAGAGACTGTCTATTCTGGTGAAGAGTTGTGTAGGTTTTAGCTTCTTAAGAAATAGTTGCACTGCATTATATGACAATATTTTTCAACTGTATATAAGAGAAAGTAGGTGAATGTGCATTCTATGTGAACAATGTACAGAAAGTAGTAGAGGCCTGTTGTTTTTATATATTTTGAAATCCTGTTTGTCATTTTTTATGAGGAATTCAATGTGGAATCCAATGAACAACCACTTCTTAGGGGCTGCTGTGTGTTGTCTATCTCCAATCCACCTTCTGTGCATTACGAGGGAAGGCACACGATTCAAACAAGCAAGGGGTTGTATTACTCCCCTGACCACAGTGAATATATAAGGGTGAGTATATGGACCCTGGCTTTGGATATATGGGTGCTGAAAGACAGGGTGTTTTCTATTTCTGGTGTAACAAATTACCACAAATGTAGTGACATAAAACAACACAAATTTATTTTCTGTCAGTTCTAGAGTTCATAAGTCTAAAAGGAATCTCATGGGGTTAAAAACAGTGTCAGTAGGCCTGGTTCTTTTCCTTGCATTTTCAGCTTCTCAAGGCAGACAACAACCTTGGCTTTTGACTGCATCACTCCAACTTCTGCTTTCATTGGCACAACACCTATGCTGCCTGTAATGCTGCTGCCTCCCTCTTATAAAGACCCTTGAGATTACATTGAGCACATGCACATAATCTAGAATAAATTATCTCTGCATTTCAGGATCCTTAATTTAAGCACATCGGCAAAGTCTCTTTTGTTATGGAAAATAACATATTCACAGGTTCTGAAGATTAGGATATGGACATCTTTGTGGGGAGCATAAGTTAGCCTACCCCAGTGTGTCTTTTTTAATTTCATAGTTGATATATTACTGTATTTGTAAGTTTAGAGTTATTAGCTGAGATGATTACTGACAAGTAGGAAGAGCTTTTCTTAAAGGCAATGATCAAAGGGAAATTGAGGGAGATCGAATCAAGATGGAGAATCAGAAGCAGCTGTAGCCCACAGCACTCACAAAGAGGAATGAGAAGGGGCAAGTGAATTCATCAGCTTCAACTGAAATATCCAGGTTCTTGCCTATGGACTGACTAAGCAAACAACAGGGTGACTCACAGAGAAGGAAGAAAAGCTGGGTGGGGTGGTGGGCAGTGGCCCACCCACAGCAACACAAAATCAAAGGGATTCCCACCACCAGCCAAAGGAACCAGTGAGTGATTGTGTGACCCTACCCAAGAAATCACGCTTCTCCTACAGATCTTTGTAATGCATGTATCAGGTGATCCCCTCATGAGCCCATGCTACCAGGGCCTTGGGTCTGATACACAGAGCTGTGTGGAGTCTCCACAGAGCAGCAGCCCAGGCACATACAGAAAACTCAGTTTTATATACTCTGGATCAGGGATCCCCAGCAAGACAGGAAATCCATCCATACATATTCCTAGGAAGGGGGCTGAATCCAGTGAGCCAAACAGTGTTATTCCGCAGGCCTCACTTCCACCGCATCTCACAAGTTAAGACCCACTGGCTTAGAATCCCAGCCAGCCAATGGCAGTGGGTTGGATTCTGTCTAAGACGGGTGCGAGTTCCTGGAGAAAGGCATGGCTGCCATCTCTGCGGTTCAGTTAACTCAGCTGCTCCAGCCTGCCAGCTTTGGAGAATACAGGCAGTCTAGATGAGAAATGGTACCCCACAATGCAGCACACTTCCTCTGCCAAAAAACAGGCAGACTGATTTTTTGGGCAGGTTCCTGATACTGTTCTTCCTGACTGCATGAGACCTCCCAATGGGGGTCACCAACCCAGCTTCTACAGGTGTGTGCAGGGCAGCAACAAGTCAGTACACCCTGAGGCAGAGCTTCAAGAGGAACAAGCTGGCCCCTATGTTTGCTGTTTCACGGGATTCACTGGTGATAACTCCAGGTATGGAAGAAACCGAGGCCACTAGGGTCTGGAGTGGACCCCCGCAAAGAGCAGCATCCCTGCTGTAGAGTGGCCTATTAGATTTAAAACAAACAAACAAAAAAACAAAGAGGCTGGGTGTGGTGGCTCATGCCTATAATCCCAGCACTTTGAGAGGCTGAGGTGGGTGGATCACCTGAGGTCAGGAGTTTGAGACCAGCCTGGCCAACATGGTGAAACCCCATCTCTACTGAAAATATAAAATTAACAGCACATGGTGATGATGGTGCACACCCATAATCCCATCTACTCAGGGAGGCTGAGGCAGGAGACTCACTTGAACTCAGAAGGCAGAAGTGGCAGTGAGCCAAGAGCATGCCATTACACTCTGACCTGGGTGACAAGAGTGAAACTTTGTCTCAAAAAAAAAAAAAGAAAGAAAGAAAGAAAAAGAAAAAAGAAAAGCAAACAGAAAACATCAACAAAATGACCCCATGAAAACCTCATTCAAAGGTCAGCAACCTCAAAGATCCAAAGTAGAGAAGCCCACAAAGATGAATAATAATCAACACAAAAATGCTGAAAACTCAAAAAGACAGAGTGCCTCTTCCCTGCCAAATGACTGCAACACACTGCAGCAAAAACACAGAACTGGGCTGAGGCTGAGATGGCTGAATGACAGAATTAGGATTCAGAAGGTAGGTAATGATGAACTTTGTTGATCTAAAGGAGCAATGTAAAGAGGTAACCCAATGCACCGAAGATAAGAATCATGCTAAAACAATAAAGAAGCTGATAGCCAGAATAGCCAGTTTGGAAGAACATAACCTACCTGATGGAGCTGAAAAGCAACACAAGAACTTCACAATGTAATCTCAAGTATAAACAGCCGAACACACCAAGCGGAGGAAAGAATCTCAGAACTCGAAGACTATCTTTCTGAAATAAGACAGGCAGACAAGAATAGAGAGAAAAAAAGAATGAAAAGAAACAAACAAAACCTCTGAAAAACATAGGATTCTATAAAGAGACCTACAACTGATTGGGGTACCTGAAAGAAACAGGGAGAAAGAAACTAAGTTGGAAAACATACTTCAGGATATCATCCAGGAAAATAGATGATAGGAAGACAGGCCAGCATTAAAAATCAGGAAATGCAGAAACTCCTGTAAGTTACTCCACAAGAAGATCAACCCCAATACACATAATCATCAGATTCTCCAAGGTCAAAATGAAGGAAAAAAATGACAGACAGAGAGAAAGTCCAGGTACCCTAGAAAGGGAAGCCCATCAAACTAACAGTGGACCTCTAAGCAGCAACCCTACAAACCAGATAACATTTGAGGCCAATATCCAACATTCTTAAAGAAAAGAATTCCCAACCCAGAATTTCACATCTGGCCAAACTAAGCTTCATAAGCAGAGGAGAAATATTCTTTTCAGACAAGCAAATGTTGTGTGAATTCATCACCAACAGGCATGCCTTGCAAGAGCTCCTGAAGGGAGCACTAAATATGGAAAGAAAAAACTATTACCAGCCACTGCAAAAACACACCGATGTACACAGACCAGTGATACTATGAAGCAACCACACAAACAAGTGCAAAATAGCCAGCTAGCATTATGATGACAGGATCAAATTAACACAACAATACTACCCTGAAATGTAAATGGGCTAAATGCCCCCAATTAATACGCACAGAATGGCAACCTGTATAAAGAGCCAAATCCATCAGTAAACTCTCTTCAAGAGACCCATCTCATGTGCAAAGACTCAAAATAAAGGGATGGAGGAAAATTTACCAAGCAAATGGAAAATGGAAAAAAGCAGACGTTACAATCCTAGTTCTGACAAAACAGATTTTAAAACATTGAAAATCAAAACAGACAAAGAAGGACATTACATAAAAGTAAATGGTTCAATTAAACAAGAAGAGCTAACTATCTTAAACATATATGCACCCAATACAGGAGCATCCAGATTCACAAAGCAAGTTTTAAGAGACTGTCAAAGAGACTTAGACTCCTACACGTTAATAGTGGAAGACTTTAACACCACACTGACAATATTAGATCAAAGAGACAGAAAATCAACAAAGATATTCAGGACCTGAACTCAGCTCTGGATTAAGTGAAGCCAAAAGATATTTACAGAACTCTCCACCCAAAAAGAGCTGACTATATATTCTTCTTGGTGTCAAATGGCACTTACTCTAAAATTGATCACATAATGAGAAGTGAAACACTCCTCAGCAAATTCAAAAGAACTGAAATCATAAAGAACAGTCTGTCAGACCACAGCACAATCAAAATTAGAATTTAAGATTATGACATTCATTCAAAAACACAAAACTACATGGAAATTGAACACCCTGCTCCTGAATGACTCTTGGGTAAATAATGTAATTAAGGCAGAAATCAAGAAGTTCTTTGAAATTAATGAGAACACAGAGACAATGTGCCGGAATCTCTGGGACACAGCTAAAGCAGTGTGTCAAGATGGAAATTTATACCACTAAATGCCCACATCAAAAAGGTAGAGAGATCTCAAGTTAAAAACCTAATATCTCAACTAAACCAGAGAACTAAGAGCAAACAAACCCCCAAAATAGCAGAAGACAGGAAATAACCAAGTTCAGAGCTAAACTGAAGGAGATAGAGACACAAAAAATCCTTAGAAAATTAATGAATTCAGGAGCCAGTTTTTCAAAAAATTAATAAAACAGACCACTGGCTAGACTAATAAAGAAGATAAGAGAGAATAATCAAATAAACACAATCAGCAGCGATCACCACTGACCCCACAGAAATACAAACAACCATCAGAGAATACTATAAACACCTCTATGCACATAAACTAGAAAATCTAGAATAAATTCATGAATTCCTGGACACATACAGCCTCCCAAGACTGAACCAGGAAGAAACTGAATCCCTGAAGAGACCAATAAAGAGTTCTGAAATCAAGGCAGTAACAAATGGCCTACCAACACAAAAAAAGGCCAGGACTAGATGGATTCACAACTGAATTCTACCAGAGGGATAAGTAAGAGCTGCCACCATTTCTACTGAAACTATTCCAAAATATTGAAAAGGAGGGACTCCTCCCCAACACATTCTATGAGGCCAGCATCATCCTGATAGCACAACCTGGCAGACAGACAACAAAAAGAGAAAATTTTAGGTCAATATCCATGAACAACATTGATGCAAAATTCCTCAATAAAATACTGGCAAACCAAATCCAGCAGCATATCAAAAAGCTTATCCAACATGATCAAGTAGGCTTCATCCCCAGGATGCAAGGTTGGTTCAACATATGCAAATCAATAAATGTGGTTTATCACATAAACAGAACTAAAGACAAAAACGACATGATTGGGCCTGGCGTGGTGGCTCAAGCCTGTAATCCCACACTTTGGGAGGCCCAGACGGGCGGATCACGAGGTCAGGAGATCAAGACCATCCTGGCTAACACAGTGAAACCCCATCTCTACTAAAAAATACAAAAAACTAGCCGGGTGAGGTGGCGGGCGCCTGTATCCCAGCTACTCGGGAGGCTGAGGCAGGAGAATGGCGTGAACCCAGGAGGCGGAGCTTGCAGTGAGCTGAGATCCAGCCACTGCACTCCGGCCTGGGCGACAGAGCGAGACTCAGTCTCAAAAAAAACAAACAAAAAAAAAAACGACATGATTATCTCAGTTGATGCAGAAAAGGCCATCAATAAAATGCAACATCACTTCATATTAAAAAACTCTCAGTAAACTAGATATGGAAGGAACATAACTCAAAATAATAAGAGCTACATATGACAAATCCACAGCCAATATCATACTGAATAGGGCAAAAGCTGGAAGCATTCCCCTTGAAAACTAGCACAAGACAAGGACGCCCTCTCTCACCACTCCTATTCAACATAGTATTGGAAGTTCTGGCCAGTGCTATCATACAAGAGAAAGAAATAAAGGGTATTCAAATAGGAGGAGAAGAAATGAAATTATCTTTGCAGATGACCCGATTCTATATCTAGAAAACCCCATCGTCTCAGCCCAAAAGCTTCTTAAGCTGATAAGAAACTTCAGCAAACTCTGAGAATACAAAATTAATGTGCAAAAATTGCTAGCATTCTTATGCAGCAACAACAAGCAAGCAGAGAGCCCATGAATGAACTTCCATTCACATTTGCTACAAAAAACATAAAGTACCTAGGAATACAGCTAAAAAAGGAAGTGAAGGACCTCTTTCAAGAGAACTGCAAACCACTGCTCAAAGAACTCAGAGAGGACAGAAACAAACGAAGAAACATTCCATGCTCATGGATAGGAAGAAAATGGCCATACTGCCCAAAGTAATTTATAGATTCAATACTATTCCCAATAAACGACCATGGACATTCATTACAGAACTGGAAAATCTATTTTAAAATTCATATGAAACCAAAAAAGAGCCTGAACAGCCAAGGCAATTGTAAACAAAAGAACAAAGCTGGAAGCATCACACTGCTCGACTTCAAATGATACTACATGGCTACAATAACCAAATCAGCATGGTACTGGTAGAAAAACAGACATGAAGACCAATGGAACAGAATAGAGAACTCAGAAATAAGACTGCACCCACCTAAAACCATTTGATATTCGGCAAACCTGACAAATACAAGAAACGAGGAAAGAACTCCCTATTTAATAAATGGTGCTGGGAGAACTGGCTAGCCACATGCAGAAAATTGAGACTGGGCCCCCTTTTTACACAATATGGAAAAAATTAATTCAAGACAGATTAAAGACTTAAATGTAAAACCCCCAACTATAAAAACCCTAGCAGAAAATCTAGGGAATACCATTCAGGACACAGTCAGGGGAAATATTTCATGATAGAAACACCAGAGCAATTGCAACAAAAACAAAACTTGACAAATGGGATCTAATTAAACTAAAAAGATTCTGCACATAGAAAGAAACTATCATCAGAGTGAACAAGCAACCTACAGAACGGGAGAAAATGTTTGCAATCTATCCATCTGACAAAGGTCTAATATCCAGAGTCTACAAGGAAATTAAACAAATTTACAGGAAAAAACAACCCCATTAAAAAGTGGGGAAAGGACATGAATAGACACTTCTAAAAAGAAGACACAAATGTGACCAACAAACATATGAAAGAAAGATCAACATCCCTGATTATTAGAGCAATGCAAATCAAAACCACAATGAGACAGCATCTCACACCTGTCAGAATGGCGATTATTAAAAAGTCAAAACAACAGATGCTGGTGGGGTTGCAGAGAAAAAGGAATGCTTTTACATTGTTGGTGGGAGTATAAGTTAGTTTAATTGTGGAAGGCAGTGTGGCGATTCCTCAAAGACTTGGAAGCAGAAATACCATGTGACCCAGCAATCCCATTACTGAGTTTATACTCAAAGGAATATAAAACATTCTATTGTAAAGACACATGCACACACACGTTCATTGCAGCACTATTCACAATAGTGAAGACATGGAATCAACCTAAATGCTCATTAGTGATAGACTGGATACAGAAAATGTGGTACATATACACCATGGAATACTACGCAGACATAAAAAGGAATGAGATCATGTTCTTTGCAAGGACATGGGTGGAGTTGGAAGTTGTTTTCCTCAGCAAACTAACGCAGGAACAGAAAACCAAACACCATATGTTCTCACTTATAAATGGGAACTGAATGATGAGAACACATGGGCACATGGGAGGAGGGAACATCACACACTGGGGCCTGTCAGAAGTGGGGATGGGAGGAAGGAGAGCCTCAGGAAGAATAGCTAATGGATGCTGGCTTAATACCTAAGCTATGGGATGATCTGTGCATCAGACTAACATGGCACATGTTTATCTATGTAGCGAACTTGCACATCTTGCATATGTACCCCAGAACTTAAAATAAAAGCTGAAAATAAATATTTTTCTATATAACAATCTCTGAATAAAAAAAAGAATTGGAAATAATAAGTGTTGGTTGGGGATATGGAGAAATTGAAACCCTTGTGCACTGTTGGTGAGAATGTGAAAATGGTTCAGACACTAGGAGAAACAGGATAGTGGGTCCTCAAAAGTCAAAAAATAGAATTACTTTGTTATCTTGTAATTCCACTTCTGGATATAGACCCAAAATAATTAAAAGCCAGGACTCACACTGATATTTGTACAATTGAGTTCATAGCAGCATTATTCACAAGAACCAAAGGTTAAATTGACTCTAGTGTCCATCAACAGATGAATGGATAAATGAAATGCAATATATAAATACAATGGAGTATCGTTCAGCCTTAAAAAGAAAAGAAATTCCAGCATATGCTGCAACATAAATGAAACTCCAGGGACTTTTGCTTAGTGAAATAAGTCAATCACAAAAATACAAATACTATATGATTTTGTTCATAGTATTTCCATTTTGGAGATGGAAATGAGAATGGTGATTGGCAGGGGCTACAGGAAAGGGGAAGTGGGGAATTATTGTTTAATGGGCACACAGTTTAAATTTGGGAAAAGAAAAAAATTTCCCTAGATGTTTGGTGATGGTTGGGTTTTCCTCTAGTTTGGTCTTGAAGTCTCTCTAGAGAGAGTGGCTATAAACTCTAGCCCTGCCCTGATGGGACTCCAGGCATTGTGGATATTTATAGGGTGTCTTTTCTGGGATCGTTTTTTTTTAAATCATGGTGAATGGCCTGATGCCTACATGTCCAACCTGTCACCGCATGTCCCTCTCACAGGAAACCTGTTCAAACCGACAGACACCCTTACCGCTCTTGTGTGACCTATGCCCAGTTTATTCCTACCAAGACAGCCACTGTATAGGAGAACCCAGATCAGAGCAGAAGTTAGGTTTGGGTATCATCAGAGGCAAAACAAAACATGTGGGATAACAGAAGCAGAGTATCACTTACAGATCCCAGAGATAAGAGAGCAACATGCCTCACAGGGCCAATGGGAAGGGGGAAAGCATCTGGGACTTGCATATGTGATCAGTGGGTGCAGAACAATATATGTATATGTATATATGTGTGTGTATATATATGTGTGTGTATATATATATGGAGAGAGAGAGAAAGAGAGAGAGCAACTTCTGAGCCAAAGTCTTTATTGGGGTCCAGAGCATTACCCAGGCAGGTTTTCTGCAAGCAGTTTGAATCATTGGGTTTACAAAAAGTAGGTACGAGTTTCCTATAGTCATACTGTGACATAGGTGGTCGCTGCCATAAATCTATGCTGTCCACGTGGAATGTTGGGGTCAGCAGAACAAGTCAAGTAGGTTGCATCTAGCTGCTCGATACAAGGAGAAAGGTGGTCACCAGGAGACAGATTCATAGATTTCTGGGTCAAGCACCTAAGGAACTAATGGAGGCAGAGATTGGGAATTGTGTCAAGGGTGACAAAGCTCTTCTTCTGATGTGATAAAAAGTCAAGCTTATACTCAAAATGGAGGCTGAGGCTACATAAAATTACAAGAATTCACTAGTGATGGTTGTGCAACAATGTGGATGTACTTAATGCCACTGAACTGTATACTTAAAATGGTTAAAGTAGAATATTTTATGAAATATGTATCTTATCATTTAAAGAATAAAGAATAAAGCTATAAAAACAATCATGTCTCTGTAATTATTATTAATTTTGTATATTAATTTTTTAAAAATCTCAGAGATGGTAAGTAGCTATTCCAAGATCCTTCAGCTAATATTTGGCTTAATGGGTGTTATCTAACTCCAACATCATATACTTTTAATCACAAATATATATATATGTGTGTGTGTGTGTCTATCTACCTATCTAGCCATCATTAATTATGATGAAAAAACTATTTTCCTAAATTTTTTTTGCATGCCCATAGAAAGAGTGTAATTCTTACTCCTAAGGGTTTTATAAATTATTGATAATTTTATATAATAAATCAACCTTCATGCAGGTATTCAAGCCCAAATTCTGGAAGTTATTTATGTTTTCTCTCCTATTTTTACCCATGTATGTAAACCATTATAAAGTATCTTCAGCCCTATCTCCTTAACATCTCTCACATAGTTTCATCTCTCCCGTTATCACTATTTCTAGCCTAGTCCAAAATACAATACTGTCCTAGACACTACTAATAACCTCCTGACGTCATTTTGTATCCCCCTATAGACCTTCTGCACAGACCATATGACTCCAAAATGTACAAAATATATCACTCTTGAGCTCAGAAGTGGGCATGCTTTTTTTGCAAAGGACCAAATAGTAAACACTTCAGGCTGTATAGGCCATCTGGTCTTCGCTGCAAGTACTCAACTGTGCCCAACTAGGATGAAAACAGCTGTAGACAATAGATAAATGTAAACATATATGTGTAGCTTCATTTTGATGTAACTTTATTATGAAAGCAGGTTGGTGACAAATTTGGCCCATTCTTAATCTAGTTTAAGACTCACCAATGAATTCCCATTGCCCTTAGAATGAAATACAAGTTCTTAAGCCTGACCCACAAGATTCTACAAGATTTTACACTGCCTATCTCCCC